>NC_143210.1:3163148-3463148 GCF_030267445.1 Bombyx mandarina | reverse complement strand
CCTACCGTAAAGTACTCTCCACAGGCCTCGTTTGAAAAAGGACAATATCGAAGGACTGAATACCAGTTATATTACACAGAAACCACAACAACTATAATATTTATTACTGATGTTAGATCATCTGTTAAACCCGCACGGGTCAGTACCACTACCCTGTATATTACAACCGCGAAGCAGTATTGCCTTTGATGGATGGGGCAGCCGTTGTACTATAAAACTGAGATTTAGAACTCATGTCAAAAGGTGGGTGACGGTCTTTACATTGTTGATGTCTATGGGCTCCGGTAACTATTTAACACCATTAAGGCCGTGATGTATTCGTCCACTCATTTAAAAATTAAACAAAAAACATTACTTAAAGTATCCACAGTACGCATTTCAGTCAGGAATTACGCATATTTACAAAATATCCTATATAGTTCGATTCTTTGATACCAGTGTGATCAGAACGTTTGCCGCTAGGGGCGCTGTTCCAACTTTGAGTTAACTTTTACGCTATCGAGAACGTTAAAAAACTCGCAATAAGCTAACAGAAATTTATTTTATAACCTACAATTTGTAAAAGTTGTAAACTCCTGTCACTGACGGTTGAAAAATATATTTTTTGTATTGCTTAGATGGTTGGACAAACTCACAGCCCACCTGGTGTTAAGTGGTTACTAAAACCCATAGACATCTACAGCGTAAATGCGCCACCCACCTTGAGATATGAGTTCTAAGGTCTCAAGTATAGTCACAACGGCTGCCCCACCCTTTAAACCGAAACGCATTACTGCTTCAGGGCAGAAATAGGCAGGGTGATGGTACCTACCCGTGCGGACACACATAAGGTCCTACCACCAGTAAAATTTCATTATTTTCAGGACTGCAACGGTGACGGCGTGACTAATTGCTTCGATTACATGATGATCAACTTCCACGGAGGGCGCGCGTGCTCCGAGCCCCTATTCCTAAGTTCACAGGGTCTAAAATGGCTCGCGCACTACCAACAATGTCGATTTTAACCACAACCCACATTCTCGTTTAGTATAAATCTATACACTGTACAAACTATAAATTCATTATGTCAATATAATAAATAATTAAGTTATTTTCATTCATTTGACTCATTCATTAATTATTGAAATTCATCATTTCAATATATAAAATAATTAAGTTTAAATTATAAATAATATTTTCGTTGTGTTTCGAGAAACACACATACATAATAAAAACTGCTTTTAAAATTTAAAATCGCGTTGTTATTGTCAACAATACAGACAAATTCGAACCGTTCAGAAAAAAAATGAATAAACAACATACATAATTAAATATGAAAAATTTATTTTCGAGCATCAGTCAAATTAGATCTACATTTTGTAATCTTCGTCTAGTATGAACTTAAATTAACTTTACAAATAAATTTACTTAACACTAACCTAAATATACCCTCCTCATATTTATATAACAAATAAATAGAGTACATCGAACGAATAGTTCTTTCATCAAAATTGAATTTGACTACTTTTTGATAATCCCTTAATATAAGTACAGTAAAATGCTTAAATTCATACTCTACCATCTCTACTAAGTAAAAAGATATTCATTGTTTTTATTTTGAATTGATTCGAATACATTTAATAATTTTATAAATCTAGCAACATTAAAATATCATAGACAAATATGTAGAAGTAAAATAGGAAATAATGTTTTTTAAATAATCTGTGTTTCAATATGCACTATTTATTACCTTTATCATATTTCTAAAAGAGTTGAGTTATTAATTTCTTCGTTGAAACCGCGATCCGAATCGCCAATAAAGTCGTGAATGCGTTGAAAATTGAAAGCGAATCAGTGTGCTTAGTGCAAGTTTTGCCGCTAGGGGCGCTGTTCCAACTCCATACAAATTTGAGTTAACTTTTACGCGATTGAGAAATCAAAAACCTCACACTAGGAGCACACTGAAAGAGACATTTTTATGAGCAAACGAGCGACAGCCCATAAGGACGAGTTAAGTGAGAACCGGAGCCCAAAATCACGACGCACTATCCATCTCAACCCGAACGTCACTACCCACTTTGAAACAGACCTGAATCTCATTTGTGTTGTATATTCGTATCATAGCCTAAAGTTCAAAGAAGCACACTGAAAGCTTCATAATTACACATCTAAATCTTTTAAAATTCTAAACTTCTTAATTATGTATTACCTTAACTAAACACAATTAAACTATGATGCCTAATGTATATATTAAAAACAATAAGATAATGATTCAAAGCGCATTGGGAAATCATTAGGAGACTCAGGCGAAAGTGACAAGCGGAGCCGGTGACTGCCAATCTTCTTCGTCAATCTCTTCGTCTGATTCTTCCTGGAATCGGACCTAGAAATATAAACTTGGGTGATTTCTTTTTATGGGATGGAGCGACTTCTTATTTCACGTAGGCATTTTATTTTCACCGGGACCGGTGGTAGAACTTGAAGACTCAATCGAGAGTCGCTTCCTAACTGCCCGAGCGCCACTAAAGGAGATAGATGGATCATGGAGATGTCAAATGCTCAATCAGACCAGAAACTCATTGAGTTATGGTAATTGAACATAAAATACTCCTTTGTCACAAACATTATTAGTGCGATCCTGCGGACCGAATGGTAAACAGTCGACATCGTCCAAAACACGTCATTTCGGATCCTCCCGATCCACTAACGGTGCTTTTAGGTACCTCAAGCACCGGTCATCGTTCTCGTCGAGCCCGTCCACTTACGACGAAAGGCTCGGCGAGTAAATTAACCCACAGACACAGCCCACTGAATTTCTCGCCGGATTTTCTCAGTGGGCCGCGTTTCCGATCCGGTGGTAGACTCTGCGAAGCACGGCTCTTGCTAGGGTTCGTGTTAGCAACAACGTCAGGTTTGAGCCCCGCGAGCTAGCCTACTATATACCTAGTCAGGTCATAAATTCTGTCACATGTTTAATGTAAAATAATTGAAACAAGTTTATTCATTATGTAACCATTCATATACCAAATTGAACTTAACAAAACATAGATTCTTATGACACTAAAGTTTATTCAAAATGACCTCCGTGATTTTGAATACAGGCCTTCAATCTGCGCGGCCAGTCGTCTATCGCAGCACGAACGAGGTCCATGTCAATATCGGCGGCTGCCTTAATCAAGGATGTCTTGAGTGACTCCAAATTGGGATGAAGCTTTGAGCACGCCTTTTCCTCCAAGTGTTGCCATATCTTGTTATCTAACGGATTCAAATCTGGACTGGAGGAGGGCCAGTCTTCGTGCCGAATGAAGTCGATTTCACGCGCCGCCAGCCAGTCTTGTGTGCTCTTCGCTCTATGAGCTGGCGCCGAATCTTGTTGGAATACCCAGTGCCTGTTATTGAACATGGTATGAGAAACAGGTTCCACAAGGTTCGTCAGGACTGTATTTTGATACACAACTGCATTCGTTTTTACACCTTTCTCACAAAAATGTACCTCTGTTAAGCCCCAATAAGAAACTCCCAACCATACCATGAGCGAGGATGGAAAATGACCTCGTTGGACACGCGGAATACGGTTGATTCTTCACTACTGTGTGCGTACACCTTATCATTTTGTTTGTTGTAGCTCTCTTCTACGGTAAAAATGTTTTCATCCGAAAAAAGAATTTCCTGATATTTTTTTCCCGCGTACCGCTTCAACAAAGCGCGGCATCTCTTCAGTCTCAGGTCCATTAGACGAGCATTCAAACGATGTCCTGTTTTTCTTCGATATGCTCGAAGCCCTAAGTCTTCATTTAACACCCTTTTCACCGTGGTTCTGCTTAACCCCATCTGAAGGGCCAACAGTTTCTGCTTACGTTTGGGATTTCTTTGAATTCGCGCCTTCACAGCTTTTATCACTGCTGGAGTCCTAACAGACCGAGGGCGACCACTTCTTGACCTGTCATCTACATCTTCATTGTATCGTTTGATGGTACGATAAACGAATCTTTTGGTTATATTCAAATTTTTCAGCATGTTAAAAATTTGAATTGGCGCGTAACCGCAACGATGCAACGCAATAACTGCAACACGGTCTTCTTTAAGCGTCCACTCCATATTTAAAAATGAGTAAAATTCTAAAAGTATACCTTTTTATTTTCATGAACAATTCGAAATTCGAAATCAATAAACTTTTTTGTGGCCAGCATTCTAAAAGAAAAGTTTTTACTGTGTGACAATACTTATAACCTGACTAGGTAGTTCGGTGAATCTAAAATAAACCCTCGAGGTTACTAAATAGATAGGAAAAAAAAGTAATCTCTAGGACCTTAAAGTATACGAGTGAGTGATTAATAATAATAAAACTTACCCAAGGTGCTGTCCGTTTCGCGTTTGAATTCATAGAACCAGCCTGATTAGCTTGCCATAACTGAAATAAATGTTGCCAGACTTTAAAAGGAGACTTTCTTAATACCAAAACTTTTTTTTCAAATCTTTTATTTGAGAAGCTTCATTTAGTGTGTACTTATAACAACTATGATTAAAAATGAATGACACTATCTAATATTAATCCATATAATGACACTATCTAATATTTCAAATACTGGTGAAAGAATGTCTTGCGAGTCCGCAAGATTAAGTATCACTACCCTGCCTATTTCTGCCGTGAAGCAATAATGTTTGCAATAAGCTTTGAAGGATGGGCGGCAGCGGTTGTACTGTAAAAACTGTGATCTTAGAACATATCATGTCTCGAGGTGGGTGGCGGCATTTACGTTGTAGATGTCTATGGGCTCCGGTAACCACTTAACACCAGGTGGGTCGTGACCTTATCCACCCATCTCAGGAATCAATATGGATATTAAATAATTAAATATAATTAAAAATAATTAAAAATTACCTGATACGCGTCATTGAAAGCGTGTGCCAAGGACAGAGCGAGAGCGCGTGCTTGTTTCCTTTGAGAGCAAACGAACACATGGACGATATGTGAATCGTTCTCATCATTTCCCTTCGCTCCCTCTACAACAGCGAAAACTCGAGAATTCGCCACGTCAGCCGAACAGTATGAGATGCTACGAAAAAAATAAATATTTCAATTAATCTTCTTCTTTTTCTCCACTTTATCCCACTAGGTGGGGTCGGCACAGCTAATTTTTCTCTTCCATTCTCTTCTATCAGCCGTCATCTCAACACTCACTCCTCTCTCTCTCATATCGTCATTCACACACTCCATCCATGTCTTCTTCGGTCGACCTCTTCCCCCTCTACCTTGCACTACCATTTCCATACATCTCATATACAAACATACAAACATACATACATACATATCATATTTCAATTAATGACTAAATCAAAGAGTAATAGACACTTATTGTAGCATACTTATTATACACCAAAATAAAAAAAATTGCAGACGGTCTTATCACTAAGAGCGATCTCTTCCAGACAAGGTGGAAAAAAATATTTTAAGAAAGAAGGTGTAGGTGAGCTCGAAAGGTAATAAACCGGAGGTGTTGCTAACACTGGCCCTAGCAAGAGCAGTGTTTCGCAGAATCTAGCACCGGATCGGAAACATGATCCACTGAGAAGATGCGGCGAGAAACTCAGTAGTCTGTGTCTGTGGGTTAATTTACTCGCCGAGCCCTTTGTCGTAAGCGACGGGTTCGACGAGAACGGTGACCGGTGCTTGAGGTACCTAAAAGCACCGTTAATGCATCGGAAGGATCCGTAATGAAGTGTTTATAGGGACAGTCGATTTACCATTCGGTCCACAGGATCGGATATGCTGCTCCGGATGCTGATATTCCATAATGGCTTAGTTAGAGCGATTCGTAGCTTTTACTAAAACGCTACTACTTAATCTACCATTAATCTATATATATATATATATAAATGAATTGCTGTTCTTTAGTCTCGCTAAAACTTCAGAACGGCTGGACCGATTTGGCTAATTTTGATCTTGAATTATTTGTAGAAGTCCAGAGAAGGTTTAAAAGGTAGATAAATATGAAAATGCTCGGAATTAAATAAAAATAACAATTTTGTTTTTCCTTTGATGTGTCCCCCGTCGAACGGGTTCCTTTTGTTTGTGCTAAGTTTATTTTATACAAAAGTTTTGGTCTTTTATTTATAGATTGAGGCACTACGAAGTCTGCCGGGTCAGCTAGTTCCTTATAAATGTTTTGGTTCAACGGTTACATTATAAAAAAAACTGCACTAAATAAATAAACAAAACAACATATTTTACATTATTGCAGTTTTAATCAAATATAATTTTATGATTAAAGAAATATTAATTTAAAAAAAATTAAATAATTGCATTGTTAATTATTTTTTATACAATATAAAACTAATTAAGATACAACGTTTTATAGACAATTAATTTATCGCAATTTATGCAGCAATTATTTTTGCAATAAATTCTTATGTATTATGAACAACAGCTACTACGAGAGTCTTTGTTATCAATGAAAAGTCGTTGACTTTTTCAAATCGTATCATAAAATTTTCAGAAGAGTCTTTTGTTATTACTTAGATGGGTGGACGAGCTCACAGCCCACCTGGTGCTAAGTGAGTACTGGAGCCCATAGACATCTACAACGTAAATGCGCTACCCACCTTGAGATAAGTTCTAAGGTCTCAGTATAGTTACAACGGCTGCCCCACCCTTCAAACCGAAACGCATTACTGCTTCACGGCAGAAATAGGCAGGGTAGTGTTACCTGCCCGTGCGGACTCACAAGAGGTCCTACCACCAGTAAAAACGCTTCACGACAGAAATAATTATCCGTCCGCGACGGGGCAATGCAAAGCTGCCGTGCGTCGAATGAAACATGTCTTGTCGGGTCCCCCGGATTCACTCTCGGTGCTGTTAGGACCCTCAAGCACCGGTCACAGTCCACGTAGAGTTTGTCGACTACGACGAAGACTTCGACGAGTGAACTAACCCAAGGATACAGCCCACTGAGTTTCTCGCCGGATCTACTCAGTGGGTCGCGATTCCGATCCGGTGGTAGATTCTGCGAAGGACTGCTCTTACTAGGGCAGGATCTGCTAGTGTTAGCATGCTCTCTCAGGTTGAACCCGTTAGCTCACCTACCCGTCCGCGCGTAACTGGAATAGCTTCTTAGTCTACCAGCAAATAGGTAGGGGAAAAAAGAAAGAAAGACAGAAATACGATGGAATGGTTTGGAGTCAATGTTATCGCATCTGTAACTGGTGGTAGGGTTCTGTGTAGAAGCCCGCCCGGGTTGGTACCACCGTCCTGTCTATTTCTGCCGCAAAACAGTAATACTGTGTTCCGGTCTGAAGGACAGGATAGCCGGTGTAACATACATAAGGCTGCCCATCCAGGCCAGGATAGGCAGCGCATCTGAGTCACTGATGTAGTTTGTATGTCTATGGGCGACGTTTATCATTTCCCATCAGATGAGCCGTAAGCTCGTCTGCCTATCGAAAGCAATAAAAAAAAAAAAAAATCTTTTTCAAAGAAATAATCCGTAACACAGAGACTATTCCGGTTGGTGCTACTCCAATGTCAAACATAAATACTTAATTTGAATTACTTATACGGTAATATTCAACGTCTGATAACAAATCAGATTGAATCGCATAAGAGCTTAGTTTAAAAACACGTTACTGGGGTCAGGATATCAGGACAAAGTAATAAAATTGTTGTTTTAACATCGGTCCTTGACACTTATGTAAATTTTCAAATCATTCGAACGTCCTGTAATAAGCGCAAATTACGATGGAAGTTTTGCGTTACTTAGATACAAGTCAAAACATTGAAAGCTTGTTAATAAAAAGTGGTTCTAATTCCTCGGCCTAATTTAACGGCCGTCTGGTGTAGTGGTAAGTGACCTGGTCACTACACAAGGGGGTCGCGGGTTCGAATCCCGCCAAGGGAATATATTTATTTGTATGATAAATATTAATGTCTTTTCCAGGGTTATGGATGTATATTGGATATATGTATGTGTATAATAAAAATCTTACATAATTTATTTCCGTTATCTGGTACCTGTAACACAAGTTCTTTACGAACTTAGCACGGGACCAGTTAACGCAGCGTGATTGTTATTAAAATATTTATTTATTTATTATTCGTGTCAGCTTGTTAGTAAAAAGTAGTTCTAATTCCTCGTGTCTAAGATTCGGGAAAGCCAACGAAACTAGTACATTTTAAGTTAATTTTAATGAGTTACCTGTAAATGGAAACCGCTAATACGTTATTCTCTGTTTCGGCGTCAGTCACAATGATACCTTTTATGTTGATGTCGACGTTAACTTTTTGAGGTTTCTTCTTCAGGGCTGCAATAAAAACAATTTCAATGATTAATGTTAGTCTGAAGATTGAAATTCGACCATATGCATTGGCATCATAAGATTTAGATTACATTTATTTGTTACTTTTATTCAAAGGGTTTGATATTTTTAAGAAAAGGAAATGACATTTTCGATGCCTCCAATGAACACTACGCCAACTCTCTCTCTTCGTAGATTTACAGGAGGAGCGTTTAAACGAAAAAAAATTATAAAAACTTTATTGCAGATATTTATGGTTTTTTTGTGTAACTAGCTGATTTACTCTTGCTTCGAACCCCATCAATAATGATTAATTGTAATACTTTTAACATAGTGAAGCGATTTGCAAAAATAACGAAAATTTCAAAATTTTAAGTTAGAGTAGTGTTCATTGGAGGCATCGAATTCCAAAAAAAATATATGTTAACTCTAAGTTCGTGTTGCGTGATTTGTTTTATTTTGTCTATTTAGTGTTTCTTCAGGTTTAAATATGTAATAACGGTGATTTATTAACTGTTTAGTATCTGTGAAAGTGCACAAATGTGGAAAAATCAAACAAAGCTGCCGAACGTAACTTCTCGAAATCCTCCAAAAAGTTCACTATAAAAGTCTCAGTAAATGACCACCATTTTACTGAGATTATATTTCATACCATATCATCTCATCTCATTTCGTTTCATTTCATTTCATTTCACTTCATAATAGCATTATTCATAAAAATAAGCATATAAATTAAATTAAGACTTGACCTAAAGGTCTTAGTTACGAGGTCATAAAATCCCTTAAACAAAAAAAATCTAGGGAAATAAATTAGGGGTCAAGGACCGTCTTCTGGTAAAAGGTTCTGTACCCATTTTATTTTTACCCTGTGACATGTTAGAATCGTAAACGATGTACTATTCAAGTGGCTTACTTTTGGCAGACTGTAAGGCGGTGCGTACACCAATAGCGGTGGCGGGGGCTGAAGCGGCTCGCTCGACCGGGGCCGAGCCGGCGTAGCGGACGTCCATCTTGCTGTTCGGATCTCGGACTTCGCGCCACCAACCCTCGCCTTCGCAATCAGCTAATGCCCATTCTTCACTCAATTCTGAGAACCAACATTTAATCAAACATAGAGTTTTTGCTAAGGCTCCTGTCAAAATAGAAATTCAAATGTTTAATACGTGAAGCAAAAACTTTGTACCCCTTTTTACAAAATTGCACGGAGAGAGGAGTATGAAATTTCCTACACTTATAGAGAAGTAGTGCAGAATGTTACTTTTGTTTTAATTATGCATAAAAAATACAGTAAATCAAACATTACACAGAAACTACCTCGTATTTGACATACACACGCTTATAATAGATTGGGGAAAATGTGTTTTCGCATTATAGTATGTATGAACATGTAATAAAATCTCTTTGGCTTATATACTATTTGCATCTGGCTGGTTTTCGTAAATTATTTTATAGAAAAGTAGACGATATTCAAATATTAACGCATAACGCCTTAGTCGTTCGCAACCACGATCACTCAAGTATTCTAAACATCCGAAACAAACATAATAATTAAATAAACATGAGATTCAATTCTACGGTTTTGATTTAATTATTATATTGGCATACTCTACTCTAATTTTTTTCGGACAGTAGGCCGAACATTCAGTGATGGATTTAGGCTTAATGGCGCTCAAGGACCTGTTTATCGCGCCACTCTTAATGTTAGAATAAATTTTATTAATTCTAATCCAAAAACTTTATTTTAAATTTAAAATAACTTTATAATTATTATTTTAATGAAAATTAATCTGAACTTATTTTCAAAAGAGACTACTTACTGTCTTATTTTTATTCATCTCTGAAATTTTGGCATTTAAAAAATTTTGCCGCCCCTCATATCATGCCACGCTAGGCCACGGCCTCACGGGCCTAGACGTAAATCCATCACTGCGAACATCACACTATTTGATACTCTACTCTAATTAGGTCAAGTTCGACTAACCGACCTCTGCATCCTCTAGTGACGTTCAACTAAATTGATAAAAGAGATTTCGCGAATACGATCCTACGTCTGACCCACATAAATACACTTGTGCACTAATTACGCAGCTCCGCTATTACGCTGTTCGTGTAACGGCTTCAATATCAAAGGGCTTACAGTAAATAAATAAAAATTCTCGCCCGACCGTTAAGTTGTCGTGGCCTAAAGGATAAGACGTCCGGTGCATTCGTATATAGCGATGCACCGATGTTCGAATCCCGCAGACGGGTACCAATTTTTCTAATGAAATACGTACTCAACAAATGTTCACGATTGACTTCCACGGTGAAGGAATAACATCGTGTAATAAAAATCAAACTCGCAAAAATTAAAATTTGCGTAATCACTGGTGGTAGAATCTCTTGGGAGTCCGCACGGGTAGGTACTACCACCCTGCCTATTGCTACCGTGAAGCAGTAATGCGTTTCGGTTTGAAGGATGGGGCAACTATACTGAGATCTTAGAACTTATATCTCCAGGTGTGTGGCGCATTTACGTCGTAGATGTCTATGGGCTCCAGTAACCACTTAACACCAGGTGGGCTGTGAGCTCGTCCACCCAACTAAGCAATAAAAAAAAACACCAGGTGGGCTGTGAGTTCGGCCACCAAAGTAAGCAATAAAAAAAAAACTTATTGGATTCAGAAAACAGAAGCGCATAGTGTAAGATAACTACGGAATGTCATCAGCTACCCCTAACATACAGAACGGCCTTTTAGGATGGACTGAGAAACAGGCCACTATGATACGTGAGCTTACAGTTCAATATTCCAAACCAAAACGCGTGACTGTATCATATTTGAAATATAGTGGAAGCTGATTTCAATTAGAGTGAACTATAGAAAAACAGTGTGATTCCCTATTAACACCGAAATATAACTATGTATGTAATATATAGTATGAATCTGTGTGAGTAAATAGTTCGTAGTAAGCTATGCTCAATAAAACACTTAAACGTTCACGGAAATATCTCTCTGCTCTTATGATGGGAATTTCTGTGAAAAAGCGGCGCGACATTATAACCCTCTTATCGATGCCGCCTCTAATTAAAAATTCCAAAAAACATAAAGCCGGCGTGGCTCTAAGGATCTGCTATCGGCTTCTCCCCAATCCACTCTGGGTGTCTTTAGGCACTCCAAGTATCGATTACTGTTCTGGTACAAAAGTTCGGTAAAAGTTCGGCGTACAATCTAGCCGATTCTAGCCCATAGAAACAAGCCATTGAGTTTCTCGCCCGTCCCTTGGTAGATTCAGCGACACTTGAAGAATTTGAATAGTCTCTTAGGCTACGATTAGGTTAGGTAGGAAAAGAAAAAGCAAACAAAAGAATGAAGAAAATTAAGGCACACATCTCTAAGTCGCTGTCTGCTCCCCACAACTGCAGAACTTCAAGTACCATGTACCCTTAGGTGCGGAGAAACATCGCAGGAGGTTCGGCCACCAGCCCGAAAAAAAAATAAAAAAATAAGGGAACGGTTGTATTGAAATCGTAATTTAAAAATTAAGAAATACAAATTTTTTACATACCTATTTCTGGTTAGTGATAAGAGATCTGTGCCGGCTTTTTTATTTTTATTGTTTTTAATCATATATTTTCCTTTTAATTTATCAACGTTAAACTCATTGTTATGTCCATGCTATTAATATTTAAAAAATTGTCAACTAATAAATATACACACTCACGAATTGGAGCCTTAATTAAAACTTAAAAAACTTCTTTCAACTGGCGTGTAATTCTTGTTTGCCTTTGGCGTCGACATGCGTTAACCTTGTAAAACTATTCATAATAACAATTAAATCAAACTTTTGGTCATCAGACGCAATTTACGTAACTTGAATGAATATGAATACACTCATATTTTTACATTGATTTTCTCTTTCTTTTTCTCTTCCTAGCTAGTCATCCCACACGGTGATGAAGGGGTCAGCTTTCCTTATTTTTCTCCTCTTTTCGCTCTGTATTCGACATCATCGTCAGTAACATTGCATTCCGTCTTCCTTCAGCACTACATGTTTCCCCCTAATCTTGGGTCTTTTTCTAGATCGGAGAGATCAAGCAACAGTGCCAAATTTCCGACATAGTCTAGTGACGTCCCTGTTACTTAACCATCATCTGTTTACATTGATTCATTGCGTCTAAATCGAAACGCCTATAAGCAAACGTCGCATTTAACCATGGTTATCTAGGCCAGACAGTGTTGATAGTTAACTGGGTCGCAGTTCAGTATTAGGCGCAATAAGTTGAACCTATGACACAAGAATCAGTCATCCGATGCGATTAACATGTAATAAACCGTTTTTGTTTACGTTGTCTGTGTTATCTTAGAGATTTTATTTATTTCTGGGTCTATCAAGGTTTTGTTGAAAATAATGCCTTCAACCCGTAATATTATAATGATGTTATAATAATAATAACTCAACGTGAACTAGTCCCAAACTATGGTTCCCTGTATGTACTATGGGAACCAGAGACATAATATACATGCATTACTTAAATACGTTTAAATGTATTTAATACCCAGAAAAAGAGAAAACAAAACTCTTCATCTCACGAATATTTGCCCGATGCGGGATTCAAATACCGTCGAGTAATCACGCGCATTCGCCATTTTACTACCGATTTAGATCACTTATTACAAAATATTTAGTAGAAAAGTAGTAGTCTACCTATTCACGAGATTTTTTCTGGTGGTAGCGTTATCTTTTTTTTTACTGCTTAGATGGGTGGACGAGCTCACAGCCCACCTGGTGTTAAGTGGTACTGGTTACTGGAGCCCATAGACATCCACAACGTAAATGCGCCACCCACCTTGAGATATAAGTTCTAAGGTCTCAAGTACAGTTAAAACGGCTGCCCCACCCTTCAAACCGAAACCCATTACTGCTTCACGGTAGAAATAGGCAGGGTGGTGGTACCCACCCGCGCGGACATAAGAGGTCCTACCATCACTATCAATCATTTCGATTTGAAGGGTGAGACAGCCACAATACAAAATGGTTAATTGAAGCAAAAGGATCATGCTTGCTTGCTTGCATGCTTAGTCACTACTAAACGCCCCATGATCCGTTTGCAAAAAAAAAACACCTATTTGCAGTTACAAATAAATTCTTCAGAACTACTAAGTCTATCGCATTTTCTCGTAAGCTCAGTCCTATGTTTGTCTCGTATTCAAATCAAAAACTTACTGAAGACGTTCTTAAGAATGAATAATTTAATAAAATTGAAAAGAATTTTTTTTTACACGCCTCTACAAAGCATATATGCATGCATTTGCGTTTACAGGAAAACAACATTAGAATTGAGATTTTGCAAGTTATAAGTATTTGTTTTTGTTTACAATAGTGGATAAAGGGAAATAGCAAGAGACCGTCGCGCTGCGTCACAAACGTTTGCCATTAGACACTTGATTACTTGATAATACTTGACACTACTAGCTACTATTATAATATATTCCGGGTGGTGTTTTTTTAAACAAATATTTTATCTAAGCTCTAGTACCACAACAATGTCGTTTATAAAAAATAACTTAAGTACATACATCCGCTCTTCATCCTCACCTAAATTTTTATCTTGGGTACATTTAGGTACATGTTAATCTCAATATCGCATACCTATATTTTAATACCCGTATCAACTGCCGCTTAATTACAAACATATTAGAGACGTTTTATCGTAATTTTGTTGAATATTCAGCCTCATATCTTAAAGTGGGTGGCGGCGTTCGCGTAGTTATCCAAAAGCCACGTAAAGGTTACCACTAAACACGAAAAGTGCCGAAAAATACGATCCTCTCTAGACCAATAAAACAAATTTAAAATTTAATCCCTCTCATACCCCTTACTTCGCTCATATATTTCCAATACTGTAAAATTCAAACAACGTGGAAGCCATTAAGTAAATTACTAGCTGACCCGGCAGCTTTTGTATAAAATAAACTTAAAACAAACAAAAGGAATCCGTCCGACGGGGGGGGACATCAAAGGAAAAACAAAATTGTTATTTTTATTTAATTTCGAGCATTTTCATATTTATCTACCTTTGAAACCTTCTCTAGACTTCCAGAAATAATTCAAGACGAAAATTAGCCAAATCGGTCCAGTCGTTCTCGAGTTTTAGCGAGACTAACGAACAGCAATTCATTTTTATATATATAGAAGATAGATATGGATCTTGGATCTTACCACTATACTCTAACTTTTAAATACTGACAGCGCGATATGTTTTTCTTTCGCATTTGGATTGTCAACCAGCGTCTAATTTGAACGACCGAAACAAAACACTAAAGAGGATTAGATTCGATTTTTTTTTAAGATATTGTGATTTATGGTATATCCAATAAGCTAGGCGGGCACTTAAGACATTAATAAGATTTAACAGCTTGCGACTTTCTCGCTTTAGTTTTTTGCGCTCTATCTATGCCATACATACTCTGCTTCGAAACGGATTGTCGTCCTATTCTACTTACACATCATCTTAACCTACACATCTTGTTTTATAACGGTTATTATTTTATTCTATTAGGTACGTATTGTATTAGATCCTCATGCTAGTTTAATTATTATCATAGAAACTTTACTGCTACTAAACTTGTTCATCTTAAGTAGGTACGTAAAATTACCATTACGGTGTTTATATTGTAATCTGTGGGCATTGGAGAGCACATCGTAATCCTATATTCATACACTGGGCGTCTTATCCTTTAGACTTCATATCGTACGGTAGATGAGGGCAATTACCCGGTAGCGACGAGTGTTAAAGAATGCAGCGTTAATATTTTATTTTATTTGATAGAACACTGGCTGTTAGTAAATAAAAATAAATTCAATTTCATTTCTGTTATAGAATAATCTTTGTTTATTTTATTTTCTTTTCATTCGTGGATTATTATTATCTTATAAATAAATGAATTATTATTATATAAGGTGAGCGGTCATTTCAAAATCGCGCAAAACAGAGATGTAGTGAGGTGAAAAACGCATTAAAGAAAAATTAATCGAATATACTTAAACATTCATAAACATAGACTGGTCTGTGAAAATATAAAGTATTAGGTACATGCTATAAAGCCAAACTGGAATCTCACTGTACTTTTTATACGAACATGACACTAAGAGAGCTCCTGATTCCGCTCTAATTAGAGTGAAACTACATACCAGAGTGAACACCGCCTTATCGAGTGGTGGTCTACCGAACTTGGAACTTATAATGACGCTTCCCCCATTCAGCTAAAACTGGTTACAAGTCTTGGAAAGAAATGATGCTGCTCCGAAAGAAAGTGGTCGTTGCCACCCATCCACTTTGGCATAATCACTATACTTCTAATTACAGACTACTGTCAAGCCTTGCTGAAGAAAAGCATATCGTTATGCACAGGAAATACCGTCAAGGAAATTAACTCAAACTCTCAAGGGGAAAGAAGATATCTAGTACGAATTATTAAGAAGCGATGGTTGCACGAAAAATTAGTGAGCTCTATTTTTCCCCCTACCTATAGAATAGGGGGCTATTTCAGCTACACCCGGACAGGTAGGTGAGCTCACTAGCTCAACGTGAGAGAATTTGCTAACACTAGTCCTAGCAACGGCAGTGCTTCGTAGAAAATACTACCGGATCGTAATCGCGACCCACTGAGAAGATCCGGCGAGAAACTCAGTGAGCTGAGCTCAATTTTGATAGCGAAAGGTACTGTGATGACACCAGAAATAACTTTTTCTTGAAACTATACCTGTAGAATCAACAGTAGGACAGAATCAGGTACACAATTTACGCTCCATTCCCCTAATCTTCCGTACGTGGTATTCCCCAATGGTGAGGGTCAGGACCATCCTTGTGTATCACTTTCTTTCGCACGATTTATCTCTAACTCTTTTTGTCTCTGGCGGTGGAGGGCGTTGTGAAAAGTATGGGAAAAGGCCTCGAGATTGCAGCCCAATGCGTCGGTCGACCAGATCCGCTCTTGATACCGCAGTTCACAAGGCCCCTCTTGGCTGAGCCTTTGCTCGCCCACCTGTCCTGGTGAAACTGGAAAGGCCTCCGGGCCACCAGTAATCTTTCAATCATAAAATAAAATAATAAAAACTTTACAACGTCCTCTACGATCCACCCAGGCCATCCATTAATTTGAGAACAATGACGATCCCACAAGTCGTTGCTGTGCAAAACCACACGGAAGTTCTAGGTACTTTGGAGCGGCAATCCAGTGTTAGGATTAGTATTTGAAAGAAATGTGTTCTCCCTATCTAATCGATAGTAGCGTAAGGGGCTATTCCAGCTACGCTCAGCCTAGTAGTTGAACTGACAGGCTCAACCTGAGAGAGCAAAGCCTAAACTCGCCTCTAGTAAAGTAGAATTATATGCCAGGCGAGTAGACACAATACTTACTAACGTTAAGGCGTTTTAGGAGCTCGCTCGAGATTTAGAGGGATATATTCGGTTTGAAAACGCGATTTACCAACAAATTTCCCGCTATCAAAAAAAGGTTCGCGGAAGTCAAATCAAAACAATAATAAATGTCGAGTGATGTTATTGTCAGAAAAAATACGGTAAGACCGTCTTGTTTTCCAAACTCGATAATGAATCACGGGGTAAATATCGTAATGAAAGATATTTGGTATTTGGGTCTGAGTGTAACTACTTGTTCTTATCTTGTACATGTTATCGGTAGAATCCTTTTTTTCATGTTTTTCGGCAATTCGCCCCCATTCACTTCAATTACTATACCTCTTGTCTAGGGCATAGAATAACTGAACAAAAAGGTTCAAAAGCAAGCCATTAGATTGTAAATTAGTGAATAATCTATTGTGACAACAATCTACAACAAAATGCCTTATCTCTAATTCTAAAGTATTATGGAAAAAGAACATGTAATTTTTTTTTAGTGCGTAGATCACACGCAAACGCACACAAACATTATAATCTGAATGCGCTGCCACCCACCTGTGTGCGAGTTTTTTAACGTTCTCGTTAACGTAAAAGTTAATTTAAATTTGTATGCAGTTGGAGCAGTATGTGGGACTTGACGATCTGCAGATGTTGGGAGCAGACCGCGGGCCCAAGGATGTTTTAGGGCCCTACCGTACTAAACGACTACCCTGTACTCTTACACCCGACGTCCGATCTCGTCCGGGGTCAGAACCCGGTCAGAGTAGGGGGGTTCCCGCCGTCACTACAACCAGACTCGCGGTGCCACCCTTAGGACGGGGCAGCCGCCGACGCGTCGTCCCATCCTCCTGGTGCCAGCGCGCTAGAGTAACGGTAGCTTGCGGCGTAGCCTCAACCCCCTCAGGTCAACCTGTGACCATTACCGGGTGAACTCCATACAAATTTGAGTTGTGTTTTACGCTATCGAGAACGTTAAAAAACTCTCACTAAGCACACTGGAGACATCGGGTTTAAATTTCTGTACATATAACGCATGACTACTTCATGGTAGAAATATTTTAATGTGCAGGTTGGTAGTACCTACCCATGCGGGCTTACAATACACCCTACTACCAGCAAATGCCCGTTTGTTTGCTTGTTTGTTTGTTTGTATGTATGCCAAAGCGTTGAGACATCGCTATCTGGTAACTCAAATAACTTACGACCGAAGATATCATATCTTAGCGTGTTTTTCATATCAAATAAAACAAAAAATAAATACAACAATGATATTCCCAAATAAACAGCTACTAATCGCTATAATTATTATTAATTCATAAACTACGAATACTATTTTATTAAAAAAGAAGGTTCACTTAAAAATTGTTAATTTAGTCTGTATTTGAATTATTTATATCATAATAAATTAATAAAGAAATATTAGATTAATTTGCGTTAAATTCGTCAGCAAAATTGCATTCGTCAGCAAAAATGTATAATTTATAGCTTATTATTATTACATTATTATCTTAGAATTTTTTATTTTTCATATCTTGGGATTTTTCGACAGAATTATATTATATTGCCTAGATGATATTTCCACGTTTATATATATTTATTAGTAATAGAATTATGATCTATATAATTTATAACCAGCTGCTAAAATAATATAAAATCAGAAAAAGTATGTTTTTTTTTTTAGATTTCAAAAAAACTATTTTAGACCACACGGTTTTAGTTAAAACGTTAAAAGTGCAAATTATCTCAAGTTTTCAATAAATATTATGTTAATAAATAAATAATATGTACTCACTTTTGTGTTTCGAATGATTTTTCCACATTTTTCTTAACAAAGTTGCCATTTTCACTGGGTTACTTTGCTCTTTGCTATATCTGAAAGCGACCTCTTCCAGCGCGTTGTACAGACTAAACTGTTCGCGTAGACGAGTTTGTAACTCACAACCTCTATTTGTAACATGCAAGACATTAATGTCTGTTCGCTCCGGTAGACTGTTGTATTTTAATATATATATATAATCTATGATGCTTGTGATTTACATTTTGTTCTGACAGTTTATACTTAGCTATACTACTTCTTAATTTATCATTCAGTCTTTTAATATTACAACGATCCGTAACTGAAAAAGGAGAGTACACATTATTACGCACCGAAACATAATTTATATTGGTTACAAGTCAGTCAATAGGCAGGTATAATTTTCATAATAAGCACGGTAACAACTGGTTTGTCATAGGGAAACGCTGAAAAAAATTTATGTTGCGGAATTCTATATATATAACCAACAACAAAGACACATCTATCAAAATAGACAATATCTACCTCTAAATGACGAGGAAAAATAAAATACAACTTTAAATACATACAAATTTTGACATTATGTAATGTTTAAATAACCTCTAAGGGTTTTACTTGAATATCTAAATACAGTAGCCCACTAATCAATACAATTTTACAGTTTTTCAATATGCTGATAAAGTGGATTTATTTAAATTACTTATTCTGGCCATAAATACTGTTACAATTAAAAATAAACAAAATATTACATTTGAATTTGGAATCTGTCATTTTTATATGATTGCTCATTGAGTTTTCTTATTTTAGCGCCAATACATTGTACAATATTTTGCGATATTAAAATGGAGTGGGGTGATAAAGAGAACCGAATCGCTATGATTGCATTACACAAAGTAGGTATGGAGCCAAATGCAATTTTTAAAACTCTCCATACGCTTGGTATTAGTAAAACTGTTTGTGTACCGCGTATTTTAAAAGATGACTTAGGATTTGCAGCCTATAAGAGACGTACTGGTCATTTCTTAACTGATAATTTAAAATAGAATAGGGTGGTAAAATCGAAACAACTACTGAAGCGGTACGCAAAGGGAGGTCATAGAAAAATTTTGTTTACGGATAAGAAATTTTTTACAATTGAGCAACATTTTAACAAACAAAATGACCGTAGTTATGCTCAAAGCTCTAAGGAAGCTTCCCAATTAGTCGACAGAGTGCAAATTGGGCACTATCCGTCTTCAGTGATGGTTTGCCATACTTTTGTGAAAAAGGTATCAAAACATCAGCACAAGTGTATCAAGATACCATTCTTGAGAAGGTAGTGAAGCCCCTTAACAACACCATGTTCAATAATCAAGAATGGTCCTTCCAGCAAGACTCGGCGCCAGGTCATAAAGCTCGGTCTACGCAGTCTTAGTTGGAAACGAACGTTTCGGACTTCATCAGAGCTGAAGACTGGCCGTCGTCTAGTCCCGATCTTAATCCGCTGGATTATGATTTATGGTCAGTTTTAGAGAGTACGGCTTGCTCTAAACGCCATTATAATTTGGAGTCCCTAAAACAATTTGTACGATTGGCAGTGAAAAATTTTCCCCTGGAAAGAGTGCGTGCTTCTATTGATAACTGGCCTCAACGTTTAAAGGACTGTATTGCAGCCAATGGAGACCACTTCGAATAAGCTTCTTATACTTTAAATTGTTTTATATTTATGTATTAAACTAAAACACTGTAAAAGTAATAAATGTTATTTGCAATAGAATTTTTTTTTTCCTTTGTCTCAGTATTTATGGCCAGACTCGGTATGTATTGATATTATGTCTGTTGCCCCGTAATTGTATTGAGGTGTTAAAAGACAAATGCAACAAGAACGAACTTTTTTTTGTTCTTCAAATGATATTTTTTATCTAAACAACGTTCTCTACGAGATCGAATCAGAAATGAGGAGATCCGTAGAAGAACCGAAGTTGCTGACATAGCCCGTTTGGATTAGCAAGCTGAAGTGGCAGTGGGCAGGTCACATAGCGCGAAGATCGGACGGCCGATGGGGCAGAAAGATCCTCGAATGGAGACCACGTATTGGCAAGCGCAGTGTGGGACGACCACCTACCAGATGGACAGACGACCTGTGTGCTTAGTGCGAGTTTTGTAACGTTCTCGATAGCGTAAAAGTTAACCCAATTTTGTATGCAGTTGGAACAGTGCCCCTAGCGGCAAACGTAGGGAAGAAATTTTTTTTTTTCTACCTAATCTGGTAGCCTTGAGAGCAAGGGCGGATCCAGCTTTGGCGCCAGGAGGTGGTCACATAGTCGTGGGCAAATTAAGAACTTATAATTTAATTTTTATAACAATAGATAATAAATAAATCATGATGTTCTTCAATTAGTCCAAGTTAGTTCAAGTCCTGGAACTAGCTCAGGGGGAGGTCATGACCCCCATGACCTCCCCCCTGGATCCGCCGTTGCTTGAGAGGCTATTTCAGCGTAACCTTAACTAGTAGGTGAGCTCACGGGACTCAAACCTGACGACGTTGCTAACACGAACCCTAGCAAGAGCCGTGCTTCGCAGAATCTACCACCGGATCGGAAACGCGACCCACTGAGAAGATCCGGCGAGAAATCAGTGGGCTGTGTCTGAGGGTCGTAGGGAAACGATCCCATTCCATACAAATATGAGCTAACTTTTGCGCTATGGAGAACGTTAAAAAACTCGCACAAAGCACACTGGTGAAAATCGCTGGGTCACGTTGGATGCAGGTGGCAACGGACCGGCCGCGCTGGACACCAGTTGCAGAGGCGTATGTTCAGCAGTGAACAATAGACAAACATAGTGATGATGATGATCCAAATAACATTTCTTACGCCGCTCTGCTGTTGTGCCATTTCTTACGGAACACGTTTCAACTCCATACAAATTTGAGTTAACTTTTACGCTATCGGGAACGTGAAAAGTATTTGATAATTTATTTTCGTATATTGGTACGGATTTTGTACAATTAGGCTTTTGTTATTATTGATACCTAAGTTTCCATCTTCGGTACCACATGCACAAAGTCTGAGCCGTCTACGTTAGCCCACGAGGACAGTAGGTATAGGTATTTATTAAAGTGATAATGAAAATCCTAGACGACGGAGATTTCTACTAAATCTGTCTTCTTACCCCTCAATATTATAACGACGTTCGTGCAACATTAGAAGTGAAGGATGCGACACAAAATATTTAAGGGTCAAAAGATCACTCTTAAAACTTAAAAATATTGTTATAACCGCACCGGACTACTGAGGGTGCCATCTCGTGTTGAATGATAGAACAATGAATGCGCCATCTAGTGGGAAAACTAGTGTTCATTAAAAAAAAATTATTATTATTATTATTCGCATGTTATATGATGCGAATTATTAAAAGCTCACGCCTAAATCAAACTAAAAGATTAACTACTACGAGTAAATATTAGTAATTGGCTTTGAAATGATGATGATAACGCGAATTCCTTCAGGGGTTCTCTGTAATATTTCCTGAACTACGACTGCAAATATAACGCGAATAATGTAGGTGCGAGGACACACCCTTGTTTTATTCCACAGGTAACGGGGAAAAACTCTGACTGATCAGCGTTTAAAACGACACAACTCTGCATGTCGTCATGGAGGAGTCTCACAAGTCTCACAAGCTTCTCTGTGCATCCAAGTTTCCGCAGCACTATCCAGAGGGCTTCTCGCGGTACCCTATCGAATGCCTTCTCAAGGTCAACAAAACAGAGATACATATTACGACTCTCTTATCTGCTTTTTACTTGCAACTGACGCAGTAAGAAATCCGCCTTACAAGTACCACGGTCCGGTCGGAAGTCAAGCTGAGGTTTTGGCAAAACCTTTACAGACAGTTCCCTGAAGCGGCTTAGAAGAGCTCTGGCGATGACTTTCCGAGGTACTGAAATACCGCAGTAAGAACCGCAATCAGATCGGTCACTTTTGCCCTTATATAGGACCCGAACGAGAGATTCCTTAAAAGAGTTAGGGACTTGTTCTTGTTCCCACATAACGACAAATAGTTCCCACATCGGTAAAGCGCAAATCCTCACCGCCGTACCTCAATAGCTCTCCCGGTATGGAGTCAACACCAACCGCGCGTTTATTTTACTGTTGCTTAATAATAGTTTTACACTCCCATATAGATTCCATGGAACTGCTGTCGAATATTTCTATCAAAACCCACTTCAGAGCCCGGAATTCATTATCAATCATTTGGTAAACCTCTTTGCGTTACGTACATATAAAAATAATATATCATACTATAACCCTATGGTAAGAATGGTCAGGCAGTATAATGATTTGGCTAAATGTCAAGGTAACCTTGATATCTTTGAACCTAGACTCAAGGGATTTGTCAAATGAGTGAAGGATATCCTATTTAACAATGGCTAGTTGTCAATATTTGTAATTTCAATTGTGTTTTCAATAGCCAAAGCTATGCACATTAATATGGTTTTGTTGAGTGCACATACTATTTAGATTGCAATCCAGATTAGATCTAGGTACTACTTTTACGATTTAGCTAATATGTACTGTAATGATTGTAATTTTATGAAAATATGTTAAAAGAAAAAAAAAGTCAGAGCAACGTCATCAAGAGCAACGGCTCGTCAAGCTCGAGGGCGTGAGATTGCTGAGGTAAGGGGCCATCCATAAAGTACGTCACACGAATTTTAGGACTTTTGAACCCCTCCCCCCCTCCTTGTCACAGGTTGTCACATTTTTATAACCCCCCCCTCCTGATGTGACGTCACACATTTTTTAAATTTATGTATGTATTTAAAAATAATCGAGAGAAAACAGCTATTTTCATTTTTTTCTTATTTTTATTAAATAATAATCTAATAAAATCAACATAAAGTCCAACATTTCATAAAACCGAAAAAACAAACGACTAGTTAGAAAATAATAAACGATTAATTATATTAATTAAAGATAAAAAACTTAATTATCGAGTGTCCATGGACTTTGGATCCACTCTTTTATATCAGCTATTACTGGTAAATCAGGCACTTCATTTTCGTTCTGAATTTGAACGTCAGGAACATCCTTAGTGTCGACATCATTCTCTTCCATCCATAAAGCATCGTCATCATTCATTTATCATTTCATCATTTATGCGATTGTTTGTGTTGATTAGCGGCTTTATATGAGGAAAAATATAAACCACATACGCTACACGATCTTTTAAATATGTATGACTCGACACTAGGGCAATAACTATCGTATGGAACTTGTTAAATTTTAACATGTGACGTCACAAAAGTATTGACCCCCCCATGCCCCTTGTCACACGATGTCACACTTCGGTGATACCCTCCCTCCCCATTAACGTGTGACGTACTTTATGGATGGCCCCTAAGGAGCGAACGTGGTCTAGGTTAACGGAATGATCCACGTTGAGCAAATTGTTAAAATGCTCCGCCCACCGCTTGAGTATTTCCTCCCTGCTTATAAGAAGCCCCTCGCGACTGGTCGGTCTCAGTGGGATCTTTGCCGTACAGGATACACCGAGCAATTTTCGCACCTCAGCATAAAAGTCACCGAGCTGCTTTGTATCAGCGAGCCACTGCATCCGACAAACCCTCTCCCACCACAATTTCTCTTTCGCTTTTCGTACGAGCTTACGCAGTATCAGGCTACCACGACGTATCCCCATAACACTTCCACCATTGTGTGCTCCACTGTGCCGCCTCAGGAGCCGACGGTGTTTGTCAATAGAGCATCCATCAGTACCCCATCATTCTCATCAAACCAGTCCTCATGTTTTCGGATTCTCAGATCCAGAGTAGATGTGGCGGTGTCAACAATATGAGAAGATAGGGACTTCCAGACAGTATCAACAACCAGATTTTGGATCGAGGAGCAACAACGCAGTGCTCCAGGTTTCGGCATATTTTGCTCTCGTGTTAATATCTTAGAGTCGCTCAAGATTCAGACACTTCTGTTTTAAGCTTTTGAATCTACAAGGATGCCGAAGACGAAGACCTAACTGTGTGACAAGACTCTGATCAGTCCAACAATGAGCACCACGCATAGCACGGGTAACTTGGAAAGATCTTTTTGACGCACGATAGCGTAACCGATAAGGTGCCAATGTATCGATCTAGGATGCATCCAGTTATCTTGTGCTTGGCAGGCAATCTGAACATAGTGCTCGTAATTGCAAGGTCTAATTGTGCTCAACGGCTAAGTAGTAGTTGTCCATTGCTGTTCATATTACCAACACTATGACTACCTAAAACTTTAGGCCAGGCTTCGTAATCTCGTCCTACTCTGGCGTTAAAGTCACCCATGAGTAAGATCAGTTCTCTCAGGCGTAAACGATCTATGCAGTCCGTTAATTCCTCGTAGAATTTGTCCTTTGTTTTATCAGACTTGTATAGTGTAGGAGCATAGACACTGATGATATTAAGGTAGTTGTCATGTTCCATGTGAAGGCGTAATGTGGTAATGCGGTCGGAGATGCGTATAGGGTACTCCTGAACCTCCCGAGCTACAATGGCAGTCTTGCGTTCGGGACAGGAACTTACCTCACGGTCAAGGAGTCCACGCACATTCCACGCGACAAACGACAGTGACGTTGATTTACTAACATTATTTTTCCTATGGCTTCGACCGCGAATTTTACACGCGGAAGCAACCGCGGTTGCTACCCTCCATAAGGGTTAGAGTGAGCATTTGTTTAGGACACCTTTTCTAGCTCCCTCTCCGGCTGAGCGAGGACGGCAGTGCCTCCCTGAATAGGGCTACTTGGTCACCCCGGGTATTGCCGAATCCGCTCTATTACCCCAATGCAGAACAAAAGCGACCACGATGTAAAACTACACCGGTCAGCGGTCAGTTACGCAGGATATATTAACGTGCACAAGCGTACGCGCGAACCACAGGTGCACATACTCTTCCTCATCTTCCTAGACCCAGTGGAACGGGGATTGTTACGACTAGAGCAAGACTCGAACAGATGGATGATGCTATTAAAGGTGCATACTCATGAATAAAGAGGTTCAATGATAATCAACAAAATATTTATAAAATAAAATTTAATCATATAAATTATTTGATTATATTTTACAATCTTTTGAAAATCATTTATTGGTACTACATTTACTGAATGTCTACATTCAACTTATTGAGTTAGCTATTTGATTAAAAACAAGTGATAAAACAAATTGAGCACATTTAAATAATGAAATACAATCAAAAATTCTACTGAACGATTTAAAACAACGAAACTGGAAGCATATAATAACAAACATTTAATATTTAAAAAACTCTACATTTCTAGCTAATACATACAAAATCTACTACAATGTACAGTTCAAAAAATTCTAATTACAATATGTACTTATTACATTATATTCAGTATAAATTTGCTTCAATTGACTGCCATAACTTGTTTCAATATTTAATTTCACTATCTACATATATCAAAATTTACTGTTAGAAAAATAAAATAAAAATTAATTTCAATCTGGTTAAAGAAAAAATTCCACATGATCACGACCGCTCTGCCAAGAGCAACCGACTATGATGAAGGAAAGACTTTGAACCAAGCCCTTTTTTATGATTACAGTAACAAGGGTGAACGTAAAATCCCTGGCATTATTAATATAGCAGGGACGTGCGAGAGTGTAATGAAATGTTCCCAATTTGCGTGCATACTTTAACCAATTTTGAAATATAAATTTGTCTCTTTTACAAAACTAATTTCCGATGCATTTTCACAAAAGACTATTTTTTAAATCATATTAGGGCAGAAAGAAATCAAAAGAGATGAAAAATTGTAAAAGCTCAAATTGATTTTAATAAAATTCAATAATGTGATATAGCTAACACAATTATTTGGTTTTTAATCTTATTAAACTAAAATAATCTTAATTCAATTGTGCTTAGCCCTGATCAATACTAGCAATACATATAACTTAATATGCAACTGCACACCAATCTATCATATTCAAAAGCTTTACGAACATGAAACTTTACTTTCAGAACTTAATAATTACAGCTGAAAATATACAAATTCTGTAATGGGGCTTTATGTCTTGTCAAAATCTAATCGGTTTTTTAAAAAGCCCTTTAAACAATTCAACAAACGCATGGATTGTATATCACGTTTAACTAAAACTGAGTTACAAAACATTATTTCTTGCATCTGTCAAATTATCTCAGTATCAAACTGGAATTGATCTTGTTTATTAGATAGCTTTCAGATGATATACTTAAATAGGTAAATACTATAAATTTTGCATTCAATTATCATTTTTTAATTTTATTTAGGGCACCATGTCGGTACTTAAATCTAAATTTATATGTTTTGAAAATAAATTCAGTGAAATATATGTACATTTGTTTATTTGTTTAACAAATTATTTCAACAATTACTTGATAGCTGTATAAATTGTAAAATGGTGTTAATTTATTGTCATGTTTTCATTTCTATAAAATAATAGAAATTGTTTTCAGTAAACAATGTATTAATGATGCATTTTAACATGTATTTAATGCCTTTATAATTTGAGAATATATTATGCAATATTAATGTAATATTTCAGATTCTGCAATAATCTATATTTAATTTATTGGCACTACAGCTTTAAGTAGTAGTCATGAGTCCTACTATCACACATAACAAAACAAATCTATTTGTTTTTAAAAGATCTCTACCTTTTGGTTTCAAGTGATTAAAATGTCACTGGTAAGGTGTTAATGACGTATCACTTTATGAATGCAGTAAGATTTATTTAATGTCATATGACTTACACAACAGTATGGACTCATTAGACTACAATAACTATAATAATAATAAAATCACAATTCCTTATATGGTTGGGAGTTATATATTATTATTATATTTTAATTTTTATAGGAAGTCACTTCACCTCTTTCTTTAGAGTAACAGTCTTATCTGTGGGTTTCAAAGGTGGTTTAGCTGTGGATCATTTCTTTTTTCTATCCTGAGTGCACTTAGGGCAGTACCATTTACCCTTCGGTTTAATTTTCAGATCAACACAAGCAAAATGGAACCACTCAATTGGGCAATCTGGGTTATCACAACCAATCATTTCACCATATGAAACTTGATGACACAGACAGTATGTTGGTTCATTAGGATCCACCGGCATGTCAAGCACATCACTGGGGTGTGCCATGCCAGCTACTGAATCCAAATCAGCAGTCTCTTCCTGTTCTTTTGTAACATTTGTTGTGGTGGTGGTACCTTTGCGCTGAACTTTCTTCTTTGCAGCTGACCTTCCGGATGCGACAGCGTCTTCTTCACTGGAGGCTCCGGCACGCTTCTTTTTACCAGTCGTAGCAGCTGCTTTCTCAGTACCTTTATGCTTTTTCCTACCTTTTTTAGCTGTGGCCGGATTTGTTTCCTGATCTGCAGCAGCCTGTTGAGCTGCACGAGCACTCATTACTTTCTCTTGTATTTCAGACTCAAAACGCGCGAGGTCAGAATCAAGTCTACGTATATGCTTGTCTACTAATTCGTAGGTCTGAATTGCAAGTTGCACTTTATCGTCTCCATACTCTTTAGCTTTATTGAATAATCCTTGAATAGTGTTCACCTTTTCTTTTTTTGTTTCTTCATCCATTTTTGGAATACTTGGAAGCAACTCATCGGCCATAAGGTCAATGGTTCTCATTAACCCGTGAGCGCGGTCATCCAAATCTCTCATCAACTTGAAGTTTCTTTGCAGTTCAATCGGCAAGTGCTGTAGACTGTCCAAATAATGCTCCAAATAAAGAGCAGAAGTCATTTTGATAAAATTTGTGCGTGCGACACTTTGACAATAAATGAAAGTAGTATAACAGAAAACTCAAATGTTTACCTTATAGCTATGTCTAGAAAAATATTTTCTATCACTATTCATAAACTTAACTATACGGTACTGCTAATGCTCTTTTGTTTTATAATTAAAATTCAAAATCTAAGAACACTTCATTACAATTCACTTGCAATTTTCTTTCAAGCTCAAACAAGCGAACATTTCAATGTTGCCATGTTTTACACTAATAGATTCTTCGTTTCCTGATTAGTGATTAGTTTTAATTTGTAGGTATGTACCTACCAAAACCTATTTCCTGCAAGAGTGATTCAAAATTAATCAAATAATAATTAGGTACCTGTATACATATTTGTACCATTAATTTGCAAAGTAAATTTATTTATAATAAAAAAAACTGTTAAAAACAAAAACAAAATTATTGAAATCTTGTGTTTCACGTACGTTTTTACCAAACAGAAACAATCGTTACTAATTTGATTTACCTACATATCTGCCAGTAGCCTCGAGGGGCTGTTCTGACTTCACCTTGAGCTCACGGGTCACTCAAAAATTTTCCTGAAATCTGCCCTAACAAGAGCAGTGTTTCCCTGAATCTGCCACGGGGTCGGAATCACGACACACTGAGAATACCTCGCGAGTAACTCAGAAATCTTCGTCGCATTTGACGAATTTACGAGAACGGGACGGGCAATCTTTTTATTAGGTCATGTTATTGTACGATAATAATGTCAAGCAATAAATTGTTATTCAAAATTAGAAATTGAATATTTTGGATACCTTTTTGTTTTGCACCTAAAAGACTAAAATGATCAGATCGTGGCCTAATAAACTTCCTAATGTTGCAAATTGCAAGTTTAAAATTCAAGGTACATAATTTTAAATTCATAGGCAATTTTCTCACGCTCGAAAAATCCCTAATAATTTCATTTTAGGAAAAAAATTAACTAGCTTCTTAGATGAGTATTTAGACTTATCGGGAGACCTGTTTTAATATCATAAACATTCCAACCACTATGAGTGACTACTAAAGAAGTGAAAATTAAAGAAATGGGTGGTAGTGAAAATTTGTTTTGATATCGTTTTCCACAAAATATCAATGACAATATCTATGTCCATAGAATAATCAAAACCTGTTGTATGTATGTAGTATGTAGGTACGAAATTTGATCTATAATTAATTATTATTCTTTTCCTTTTTTTAAGGGATTTTATGACCAGGTAACTAAGACCTTTAAGTCATGTCTTATTTTAATTTATATTCATATTTTTACGAACAATGATAATATTAAGAAGTGAAATGAAATGAAATGAAGATGGTTAATTTGACACATTAATCAACTGGGATGAAATGAAATGAAATGAGATGAGATGATATGACATGGGATGACATATAATCTCAGTAAAATGGTGGTCAATTACTGAGACTTTTTCAGTGGACTTTTTGGAGGATCCCGAGAAGTTACGTTCAGCGGCTTTGTTTCATTTTCCTGCATTTGTGCACATTCACAGATATTTAACAGTTAATAAACCACCATTATTACACACTTAAACCTGAAGAAACACTAAATAGACAAATAAAACAAATCGCACAATCTCACTCCTCGTGTTCCCGCCAGAAAGTCTATTCTTTTCCTGAATATTGCTATTGTTGCCAATGTCGACTTTGTAAAAACGATATCAAAAGAAATGACGTTCCAATAAAATGGTAAAAATTTTTTGAGAATTAAATGATCTTTTCTACACTCACAATTGTACACTTTCACCGATGTTAAACGTTAAATAAGCCACCATTATAACATGTTCAAAGCTGAAGAAACACTAAATGTAAATTAAACAATTTACACTGCGATTCTTGCGTTCCCGCCAAAAAGTGGTCGATCAGCTTTCACATTTCAAATTTCAAGATATTTACGGTCATTGACTAGTCGTCTTTTTAGTCAATATTAGCTGTTTACGAGTTGTCTTACTTTCTATAGCCAGTAAAGTAGGAATGAGAAAGTATTGTAGAATTCTAGGTACCGCATTCACACTCTTCAGATTCACTGTCTATGCCCTAAACTCGTCCAAATGGATCGACTCACTCCACATCCATACACTCGGTACTGTTGCACGTTCTAACGATAGATGCAGCAGTAGGCCAGATCACTGTACTCGAAGAGTTCAACGTGGAACGTAGCCCATAAACACAACCTACCGAGTTTCTCACCGGATCTTTTCAATGGATCGCTATTCTGATCCGGTGGTAGATTCTACAAAGCACTGCTTTTGCTAGAACTAGTGTTAGAAATTCTCTTAGGTTGAGCCCGTGACTAGCTGGAATAACCCCTTATGCTATTAGCGATCAGGTAGGAAGCAAACAGCAAACAACACATATTTACCTTAATTACCTATCATTAGACCAGAACGATGGGAAATGCAATAAAAGAGATTAATATAACTTACACTGTATTAGCAAATAAACAATTTATAAAACATTCTCATAAGTGAAATTTATCTGGGGATACGGTACATATCCTCGCGGCCCAGAGTAATGGAGCAAACATTTCAATTCATATCTAAAATATTGTCAAAAACTTGGAACACAATTGGCGCCGTGACTTTGACACCATCCGTATTAAGAATTTACTGCGCATAACTATTTTATGTTTTACATTAAAAAGTAAAATAATATTTAAAAAAATGTTGCAAATAAATAATTAGTAGTTTTCCACATCTGGGCAAAGTGATGAGGCATTCACATAATATTTTTAATATAAAACATGCTTTATTCATTTTTCTTAAACCTATAATTACATTTCATACAAGTTTCTTCTCATTTACATACAAACTAGTACCTACGTGGTGCACTTAGAATTTTTACGCAACGTAGGTTACTAATTGAATGATGTCGGATGAAGAGATGATTTGTGAAAATTGAAAACTAATCCATAATGCGAAAATTAAATAAAAATCATTTTGTAAATGTCAAGAGAACATAATTTCTATTATTAATACACAATTGTATAAATTTAGCTTAAATGAAATGTATTATGAGTAGGTACAAAATTCGAACTTACGTCTAGCTAGGTACAACATTACAGTTAGTTTAAACAATTTGGTACACATTCGTTGCTCATTATAACACTTAAACACAGTATTAACAACCGCTTGGAAATGAAGGAATGGGAATGTTTTTTTTTTTTAAACAAAAAATTTCAGTTTTTTGCCACTTCCTTTCAAGTTTTTTTTAAGGAACATCATCTGTTTCTACCATTTTGTAAGTTTTTAATTAAAAATTAAAGAATGGAAGAATTTTTTGGATGCATTACAAATTAAATACTTCGACATGATTATTGGCACTATACATTTGAAAAAATTCATGGAACTATCTTGTAAGCGGACACACAGTCAATAATTTATTGCCTTATAAAATATTATAACAAATGCATTAAACATGGAAAAATGGTTAAATGGAGTATTCATAAGTAAATTTATAAACGCATCGAATACACAAGTAATCGACTAGCAAAAATTTTCCTGTTTCAATTAAAGCATGGGCATTTTACTACTAAAAGTATAAAAATTTATATGATTTGATATCTTGCAAAACTTCTTTGCTATATGAATTCCTAAACTAACAAGCAAAGCACCAATATCTTGTGCTCAGGGCTTCTCCAATATGATATATGTATAATTTTATAGTGACAAAACTGCACATTCATGATGATTGATCAAATGAATGATTATAGGGAAATCATTAATTGACTTACGCTTGACAATTAAATCAATTATTTAGAAAATAAAATTTTAAAGTTATTATAGACACACCCTTAAAATTTTTAGAAAGCATTTTCTCCTTGAACATATTCTGGTCACTATTAGAAATTCAATAAAGATTTTTGGTTTCATTAAACATTATAAATTACACAAGATGTCGTCGAACTAACAACAGTCGCGGATTATTTCGAATAGATAATATAATTTCATCTAAATTTAACTAGAAGCCACAATTTGAAGTAAATATGCGTACTATCATGTTAACCGTACAAAATAGTTTAGGAATGAATATTTTTACACTGGATATACCACCAATACATGAGTAAATATTCATTGCATTGCATTGAATAAATATTCATTGTAAATAAACATTGCCCAAATGACATCGCTCTCTATCCCGCATCCATCTCAGTCTCATCGAAAACAAACCACCGTAGACTAGAAGTTTTCAATAATTTTACAAGGCCGATACACATTCGATCACACGAACATCAGTACGGAGTCAGCTACACAAGTGTTTCATACTTGTCAAGAACCTGCGACTGATTGTTTTCGTCGCCGTGAGAGCGGGAGCGGGTCCGCACGGGCGTGTCGGGCGTCGCACGAGGTCGCGGCTTACGGTCGTGGCCGCACGTGCATGCCACTGACGCCTGGCGCTTGAGCGTGTGGGCACGTGTGCCCGCCCAGTGCGCCTCCAGGGACTCGCTGCGACCGTAGGCGTGACGTCGCGGCCGCATTGTGCCGCCCTGTACCGCACAGCCCTGAGCCGCGCCGCCCTGCCCGGTACAACCCTGCGCTGCAGCACCCTGCACCGGTCCCTCGTTGCGCACACACGCCCCTGCTCGCCGAAATGAATCGAAAACTCGTTCTTCGATTTCCTCGATATCTTTCTTTTTAACGAGCCAGATCTCCTCTGATCCGCGCGTGAAATAACTGGACCCCTTGCTTACCGAATGGCGAGGATCCCGCCTCTGGACCGACGTTTTGGAGCGAGCCTCCGTATCATCATCAGATTGATCGCGAGTACGATTTCCGTCAGGCCCTGCGACGTTGCGAAAAGCAGTATCGCGGGATGGGAAACGATCAGCAATTTTCGCACCGAGACTCGGTGATCGAATGGTGATTTCAGAGGTCACTGCGGTCTGACGGAATTCTGGCTTTATTATTTTCTGGGGTTCGGGCCGAGGCCGGTCTCCGTTTGTGGGTTGCCACCGCGAAGAGACAGAGTTGATTCGATCCGATTGAGGAACAGGCGAGCTAACAGATGGAGACTCATCTTTTGCATCAGAGGTTAGACGAGAAACGCGGGGCCGGCGCATGGACCCCGGTCGGGACAGACGTCCCACGGTCGCTTCCTCTGCTGCTTTCTCAAATTTCTTAATCTTATCACCAACTCCATTAGACTCCTCTTCCTTTGATTCATTTGTGCTTTCATTTACGGGTCTAGTCTCAGTCTTATTCTGTTCTATTTCGGGTGCAACAAGTGTCAATTTTTCGATTTTTGGAGGAATTTCACGAACGATAGAATCATCCCGTTTTAGCGCTTTGGCATGCATGTTCCGATCGCTTTTTGATTGACTTTCATTCGATTTTAGTTGAAGAGGTGGAGATGTAACTGTTTCTAGATTGACGAGTTCTATTGGTGGAGGTGGCAGATCGTCGGGCGGTGACGGGGAGCTTTTCAATGCTGAGGTACTCTCATTTGTTTTAGTTTTGGGCAACGGTAACGGAACAACAGGTGAATTCGACGTTTTCGATTCAACAGTTTTCTTTATTGAAGATGAGCGTTCAAATACAGCAGGAGATGGCTTTTTTACGATTTGAGTCGTAGCTAATGATGTAAGTTTAATAGAACCTTTTTTTGGAGGAGACGAAGTTTGAAGAATAGAACGTGGAGCTTCTCGAGAAAGGACAGGAGTTTTGGGTGGCGAGGATTCCTTATTTGGGGTCGTAAATTCCGGCGGGGATACGGTTTTCGTGGGCATAGACGGAGAGTCGGTCGAGCGGCGCGCCTCTATATCGCGACTCAGAAACGATGGGTTCCGAGACACTCGGCAGGGGTCCCGGGGCGAGGCGCGACGTCACGCCCGAGGCTCCGTCCACTGGTCCGAGTCCTCCTCGGAGTCCGACTCGCCGGAGCTGGAGTCGCTCAGCTCGACCGCCACCCGCCGCGCCAGTATCGACGCCACGTCCAGTAGCGGCGGCGCGCCCCGCAATGTATCGTACCGACCCGTCGTCTCGTCGCACCGCTTCTCCACTTTCCTCAGTTTTATACCTGAAAATTTAAATTAAGATTTGCAACGTATTTATAAATAAGTAGTTTACATTAGATTATTAATCTGTACTCAGAAATTAATAAGCGTCATCATAAAGTGACTTGAAAATTATGATGACGCTTTGTCAGTAAAGTAGTAAATTTGAATAGAATAAATTTATAGTCACCAGTTCTTTGTAGGTTTTTAAAATAAATTGCAATAGTATGCGTGCGGGTCGTAGTGTAGTTATTGAAAAATCTATATATATAAAAATGAATTGATGTTCGTTAGTCTCGCTAAAACTCGAGAACGGCTGGACCGATTTGGCTAATTTTGGTCTTGAATTATTTGTGGAAGTCCAGAGAAGGTTTAAAAGGTAGATAAATATGAAAATGCTCAGAATTAAATAAAAATAACAATTTTGTTTTTCCCCTTTATTGTGTTCCCCGTCGGACGGATTCCTTTTGTTTGTTTTAAGTTTATTTTACAAAAGTTTAGGTCTTTTATTTATCGATTGAGGCACTACGAAGTCTGCCGGGTCCTAGTTAGTCAATATTACTTTTTAATTTATTTTTGTGCAATAAAGAATTGGGCCTAGCGTTTTAAATATACCTATCTAATTACAATAATTGAACAGGAGAAAAAAGTTTTAAATCACGTTAATTAAAAAATAACTAACCAACAACCAGTAAACAAAGTTTTATGTCTAGGCTATGATACATACCATCACGTATGGCCTTTAGTAGATCAGAGCGCGGATCGGGCGGCGGTTCTGGTTGGTCTCGTGGCGGCTTGAGGGCAGAGGCGCCACGCAGCAGAGAAGCCGGAGAGGGTGCGCGGGGTCGGTCCTCTGGAGGCGCCGGGGGGCGGGCGGGGCGGGAGGTGCTGGGGGCGGGGGCACGCATGATGTAGCACTCTCCTCTGACGACATCATGCCTGAAACACGATTTATAATGTCTAGGTGTTCCGTTATAATCGTTTCTCCGGCTATCAATCTAGTCTCCCCCTCTCCCCCTGTTAGAACTCGATCTAATACTATTCTTTTTTTTATTTTTTATTGCTTAGATGGGTGGACGAACTCACAGCCCACCTGGTGTTAAGTGGTTACTGGAGCCCATAGAAATCTACAACGTAAATGCGCCATCCACCTTGAGTTATAAATTCTAAGGTTTCAAGTATAGTTACAATGGCTGCCCCACCCTTCAAACTGAAACGCATTACTGCTTCACGGCAGAAACAGGCAGAGTGGTGGTACCTACCACCAGTATTATTCTATTATCGATTCACATTATAGTTCCTCAGCTTGTCTTACATTGTTTTCTCTTTTATTCATACTTTAAGTACTGGCGTTATAGGCGAGTTGTCCATAGAACGAAACCAAAAATCAATGTAATCAAGATGCCAATTTCTATATGACAGCATAATAAATAACATATAAACAATGAGCTCCGGTCTAGCATCAGATGGTTCGTCTAAGCCGCGTTCTGTTGAATTAAAACGAAAACATATGGTTCCGTTTTTATTTAAAGTTTAACGAGAGATTCGCAATACCGATGACAGCGTGCATGTGGTCGAGATGGGCGTCCAGTGCGGTGCGGTGCGGCGGGGAGGCTCCGTTGTGTAGCGGCGCGTTAGTCTCGGGCGGCGGTGGGGGTGGCGGTAACGTAGACCTGTGATAAATAAATCTTACATTATTTTTGAAGCCAAACACTGAATATTTTACAAACTTTTATTGATGGTAGAACTTCTTGAGAGTCCGCGCGGGTAGGTACCACCACCCTACCTATTTCTGCCGTGAAGCAGTAATGCGTTTCGGTTTGAAGAGTGGTGCATCTATTGTAACTATACCTGAGACCTTAGTACTTATATCTCAAGGTGGGAGGCGCATTTACGTTGTAGATGTCTATGGGCTCTAGTAACTACCTAACAGGGGCTGTGAGCTCGTCCACCCATCTAAGCAACAACAAAAAGCGACTCATCATTTTGACATAATTTATCACGAAATAAAAATAAAAATTTAAATTGCACCTGTGACTAGAATATATTTCATATTATCAATGGTTGTGGTCTAATGGCTAATTATATTCATTTTCATGTAGGCAAGCCTTAAATAATTAACTTTTACCTCAGAAGGTTACGCAATTAGAGAGATAATGCATGCATGATGCTCCAAACTATTGTTATGTGATTAGGCAGTTCAATTTCAAATTAAATAGAATAAGCAAAATGAGCAGTGGATTTATATTTCATGTTCGTAAGGTCACGTTGTAATCATTATATTAACGCAGGCAGTAAAGTGACCTGGTAGGCGTGTTCAGGGCGGAGGGCGACGCGAGCGGCTGCAGGGGCGGCGGCGGCGCGGCGGCGGCGAGCGCGGCGGAGAGGGCGGGCGGCGCGGGGGGCGGCACGGACGGGCGCGCGCGGCGAGGCGTGCCGGCGCCGCCCGCCACCGACACGTAGATCGGCTCCGACACCGAACCGTACGGACTCTCTTCCGGCATTACAGCTGAGAAATAAAATGTATGCACGTCTGGATATTATGGACGGGAAAAAAAACCAAAAGAGAAAAAAATATATAGCAACATCTTCTTCCAGTGACATTTCAATAAGCATGGCGCGTAACGGAAGGAATTTAGATGGCGCGTAACCGAAAAACGTTACATACATTTTTTCCTCCCTACGTCGATAAAAAAGTTTCACTTCAAAAATTACTAGATGAAAAATAAAATTTTTTTATTTTTTATTTTTGTCTTTTAGAAATTATATTTAAACACGAATAACATATTGATAAAAGTATGAAATATTCCAAGATCGTTTAGGCATTTTTAAGTGAACACGTGAGTTCAAAAGACACAAATAATATTATATGTATAAATAAACAATTCATTTTCTTGGTCTAACCTTAAACCAATAAGATTAAGTGAAATAGATGATACTTGAACTTTTTTTTCATTAATAAAAAAAAATATGAAAAAACAATGCCTCACCATGTCCGTTACCAGTCAATCTCGTTCTGTTGTTCTGCTGGTTCTCAATTTCTATAGAGTTCGGTCTAGCCGGTTGTGTGGACATCGATCGATTAATTGAAGTGCCATAAATACCGTCAGGAACGTTTGTTGCTGCAAAATTGTACTTTTTATTCAATATGTGCTCGGATTTACAATTTACTTCTTTATATCACTGTGAAGGTTTTCTTTTAATCTTGACACTTTGTTTACTATAGTATTTGCTCTGTTTAACCCTTTGACTGCTACAAGGGTCACCAGTGCCCTACGTGTCGAGCTGAAGTAGTTATGTCGGCAAACTAACAAACATTTATTTTTAAAACAATAAAATTAAGAGCGTCATCTCTTTAGTAAAGATCAATTTTAGCTCATTAACATTTTAACTAAAATAAAGTAAATGTTCTTAATATTTTTAGTGAGGCTGTTTTTACATGTGAAAGGTTATTTGGTTTAAACAACATTTTTGAAACTTTACGAGAGAGCCATTTAAACTTTAAAATTTGGAAAAAATATCTTAACACAAAAAAACTTCTTCAGCTATTTCAATGTGGTTAACTTAATTAAAGTTCAATTTAAAACATTGAATAGTTGATACTAATACCAATCAAAAGGCAGCTTTAATTACAAAAATAAATGTCGCGTATTAAGCGAAATGTCGCCTTTCACCCCTCGATATATATATTCATGCTAAGCTGTTTTGGGAGGCACTAGTTCGGTGAATCTAGAATAACCCCTCGAGGTTACTAGAATAGGTAAAAATAATTCAATTCGTTTGGGAGGAAGTGTACAGTCGGTACTGACCGTGGTAGAGGGTGTCGGCGCGGCGGTCGGTGGGCGAGGTGTGCGGCATGATGTGCTCGCCGCGGTTGAGCGCGGCCTCGCGGTGCCGGTCGCGCGTGGAGTGCGGCGGCCGCACGCGCCGCGCCCCCCGACCCTCCGCGCCGCCGCTGCGGGGCTGACGCACCTGATACAGACATTCGTTACATATTGCTAGTACATATATATCGATATCGGTATACTGGGTGTTAGGAGACCCCTTCCGAAAACGAAACCAGACGATAGTACTAATGAACTCTGATGATGGGAAAGAAAAAAAATCGATCCTGATTTTTAATAAAACATATTTTTTATGAAATTCATTTTTAATGAAACGATAAATTCATAAAAAAAGTGTATGTGTGTGTGTGTGTGCAAGTCACACACAGTAGAAGTGAAACTTATAAATAAGATAAAGATATAGATATACTGACTATCCCACTACACAGGAGTATACATATGGACAAAGTTTAGTAGACGATAGTGGGGATGCTACGAAAAGTCGCACAAAGAGGAGACCAAGAACGTCTAATGTGTTCTATCTCATTCTCTCGCCGGCTGAATCCTATACATTTATGTGTTTGTGTCTCTATGGACTTATTTTTTCGTTTCATCGAGTTTGAAATCACAACGATTCTAAAGAAGTTTCACTTCAAAAATACATTACTTTACTTTAAAAAAAAACCAGCAATGAAACACTAAATCAAAAACAGCTAATGCTCGGGTCAACGAACGCACGGGCGCACGGCCCTTAGCGCTGCGTTTTGTCTTCATTTTCGGAAGCGGTTTCCTAGGACCCAGTATAGTATGATCACTGACACCTCAAGTTAGAAGATTCATTGTACGCATTCTATTCCCTCTATTATTGACCGTTTCCAAGAAAATAAGTTTTGATAACACCAGAACTCTTCAATAATTACTAAACAAATCAAAAAGATAATCGTTTGACAAAGAGACGAGAAAGTAGTACTCAAATATTTTGCCTTTACCTATTTATTCATTTGTATTTAAATAAAAACAATTGAAAGAGAACAACAGTTGACAGAATTCACTTATTCCAATAATGGTCTAATGACGATATCGACTATACAACCTGACCAGACAACAAATAAATAAAAAATAAATAAATAAATTTGTATCGATGTCTCAATTCAAGCTGATACACAGTACAATCACAATCAAAACAACAATCAACGATTTGTTTGGAAAATAATGGTCTCTTGGAAAGGGCTAGTAGAGCTCGGGGATTCTCGATTCTGTGTATAATCCTTGTAGACATAATATATTTACTGGTGGTAGGCCTCTTGTGAGTCCGCACGGGTACTACCACCCTGCCTATTTCTGCCGTGATGCAGTAATGCGTTTTGATTTAAAGGGTGGGGCAGCAAAAGAATAAACTTTCACTGTCATTATCCGTCCACAAATTAAATAGCTCCTTAACATTCTATCATTCAAAAATATTTTCACTTTCTGCGTAAATGAAGTGGAGGTAAAATTTAGCGTTATGCCAAAGTAACTATTCCACGCGGACGACGTCGCGGACTAAAGCTAGTGTTAACTGTATAACTCATGCAAATTTTTATTTTCCCACTATCGTAAATTTAATTCGAGAATCCTCAACAAACCTTCTTCCCTCTATCGTGCTGAATTCGTTCCGTATCTTGGAGCATTTCCCTTCGCCACAGCTCGAAGAAGTAATCGGGGTCCGTGTAGAACTTCCTCGCGTCCCTGCCGTCGTCTCTGAACTCGTTGAGGCGTTCGAGGGGCGGCGGCCGGTCGCACTTGGCGTACGTCGCCAGCATCGCGGACGGCATCGTGTTGCGGGAGAAAAGCTGTTGCTCGAACGAACGAGACGAACGGAAGGCCTTACGCATCTGGATGTCTTGGATTGACACTGAAAATAATCATTAGTAAGCCGAATATAAATTTCGATAATTATTGCTTAAATAAATAGAAAGTTGACTATGGAAATAAACTAGACCAGGGCTGTCTAAGCTACACACCTTCGCGGGCTAATAAAATTGACTACAAAAAATGGAGGGCCACAGAAAAAAATATTTTCAAAAACTAAATACTCTCCGGTAGTTCTCCCAATAATAGTAAAAGATAGCTTCACTTTTAAATGGTGACATGGGAGTGGAATGTTACCAGAATAAAGATAAATTATACCAAATATTGATTATATGTTTTGGCAAAAAATCTATCATTCAAACTGTTTATCCAAAACTATTTTCGGATTAAAACCTGCATCGCCGGCCGCATTAAAACAAGCTGTGGGTCGTTTTTCGGACAATCCTGAACTAGAGAACAGAGCAGTAGTACTGTTCTATTAACCCTTTGCACTCGATAGATGAGCCTCACTCACCACTTTGTTTGATTTTTTTTATTGCTTAGATAGGTGGAAGAGCTCTCCTGGTGTTAAGTATTTACTGGAGCCCATAGACATCTACAACGCAAACGCGCCACCCAGCTTGAGATACAAGTTCTAAGGTCTCAGTATAGTTACAACGGCTGCCCCACCCTTCAAACCGAAACGCATTACTGCTTCACGGCAGAAATAGGCAGGGCGGTGGTACCTACCCGCGCGGACTCACAAGTGGCCCTACCACCAGTAAAAAATGATGATTGATGCGGAAATTCAATGCGCTGTTTTAACTATTTATGTTTCTTTGTTTACTGATATACACCTTTTTTATGTTCCCGATATCGATAATTTTGTCATTTTGTCATTCAATCATGTGGTGAGCGAGATTCACCTCTCGAAGACAAAGGGTTAATAATACAATTAATTTGAAATCATGACAACTCAGTTGAAGAGCGTAATTCAAGACCAGAGTGTAAACGCTGATTGTTGACTCCACTGTGGACTTCTTATGACTTAAATGGATTGTGATAAAGAGTATGAGTAATAATAAAACAAAAAATCACCTTCTTCAACACCAGAATCGAGTTGCGTCACCTTTATAGCAAGCCTGTCTATCCTCGCTTGGAGCACATTAGTTCTGTCCGCCAGGTTCGTGGCCTCCCGGGTCAATTCACCAAACATGTCCTCAGCATGCTTGGAGAGGGAAGAGAGTTGTCTGTAATATTGGAACAGTGTATTGGTAATAATGTTTATCGCATTCTATTGCTTAGATGGGTGGACGAGCTCACAGCCCACCTGGTGTCACGTGGTTACTGGAGCCCATAGACATCTACGACGTAAATGCCAGCCACCCACCTTGAGATATAAGTTCTAAGGTCCAAAGTATAGTTACAACGGCTGCCTCAACCTTCAAACCGAAACGCAATTACTGCTTCACGGCAGAAATAGGCAGGGTGGTTTTCGATTAATGTTTCGAGAAAATTATCTCTTCCTTCTTGAAGAGTCATTTCACCGGTTTCTGCTAATTGAAACCCAACTGTGACATGATGGAATGACTATACAACTATCATATTTTATATTAGTGGTACAGGACTGAAGACCTAAGGGTATTCGAATTACGACTGACATGTCCTTGACACGAGGTATTATAAGACTGGCTCATTTCATTCTCAATCTATTCATTATAGACAAAAACAAAATAGCTAAGAAGTACCATTTTCAACTCTGTTTATCAAGCAATGTTTATTTGTTTGTATGTAATGGAATCTTTGAACGTCATTTTCGCCGACCAAGACCGCGCCCGATTAACATGAAAATTTGCTTACGCGTCAAGGATCGATAGCAATAAAATGCCTTAATAATTTCACTCTAACTAGAGGTCCCGCAGTAGTCGGAATTCGACTATAATTATTTGGATTTGTAAGTTTGTACACTATTATGATTGTGTTTTATATGTACTTCTATAATCATAAATTTCGCCAAGACTACACTATAAAAAATATTAACAAAGACAAACAATATTTTTAATCTATTCTCAATTTGACAACAGACGTCAAGAACAAAAGTTTGACAATAAATAGTATGCATACGTGTGTGCGTCAAATACATGGTATGTAATCTGTGTAATGTTTTCTTTATTGATTTAATGTATCTTTTATGCATTATTTAAAAAAAAATTAGCATTGTGCACTTCTTCTCTATATTCTCTATAATTGTGGAAAATATCATACTCCTCCGTCCGCGCAATTTTCGTAAAAAGGGATACAAAGTTTTTACTTCACGTATTAATATATAGATATCCGAACAACAGATATCAACAGAATAATAAATAAAAAAGAAATTAATAATTATTAATTCGGTTAGCTATTTAAGCTTGTTCTTTTTTTTTATTTATAAACTACAAATTTTTTCATTTGTTTAAATAATAATTAGAAACATTGACGATCTTATTATTATTAGTAAGAATCAACAGATATGAGTAGAAGGGTTGTTTTGATAATATCCCACGCCTTTTTACAATAAATTCACTTTTTCTTACACTATTCTTAATTCAAATTTATTTTCTATTTTTTAGTTGGATTTTCTATAAAAGCGTATTTTGTAAGTTTTTTTAATACTATTATTTAAAAACTTTAAAAATAAATATTTTTAAATTTTTTAGTTGAATTTCAATTTTATAATTATTATTTTTTTCAATTTTTTTTTAAATGTTGAATGTCTTTGGTCCTTAATAAGTATGCTAAATTTCGAGTTAATCCGACATTTTGAAGGGGGTCAAAATCATGTTCAAAGATTCCGTTACATACATATACGTCTGAAGCTAATAAAAGCGTATTAAAAAATAGAAACTGTTTCTTGTTATGTTTATTGAAATCTTGAGATGTCAAAGGTTTCGGTCAAATTTCGATCGATCGTTAGTTGAAACTTAGGCTTATTATGTAATTTAATGCGTAGTAAGGTGGGGGTCTAGGGAACGTTGTATAGTACGCACCTGACAGTGTTCGCAAGGGTGCCATTGGTGACGGCCTCCAGTTCCGAAGGCACCGAGAGCCGCTCCGGTACCGTGCCCCGAGACACGTGCACCGGCTCCACGCAGCGCTTCGGCAGCGGCATGGCTGCGTCCACCTCCCAGCTACCTCGTCTGCATCACTGGTCAGAAAAATTACACCGTATTACATTTACAGATCTGTAAAGAAAGAATGTTTACAATCTAGGACCTCTTGAATCCGCACGGGTGGGTACCATCGCCCTGCCTATCTCTGCCGTGAAGCAGTTATGCGTTTCGGTTTGAGGGCGGGGCAGCCGTTGTAACTATACTTGAGACCTTAGAACTTCTTTCTATCTCAAGGTGGGTAGCGCGTTTACGTCGTAGACGTCTATGGGCTCTAGTAACTACTTAACACCAGGTTGGCTGTAAGCACCATCAAAGCAATAAAAAAAAAAGAAAAAAAATCAGAAGCGTCTTGCAACGTCTTAAAACAAAGGCAGATAATTGATTGCCGACACAAAAACAAAATAAAAATGCATTGAATTAAAATAAAACTTATTTTAATTCAAATCTAATCAACCTATTAACGTAGAAATCCATTCCTCTTTGAGGGGAAAAATTACACGGTATTACATTTACAGATCTGTAAGGAAAGAATGTTTACGATCAGAAGCGTCTTGCAACAGGCACTTCTGCGAATAACGTGCTTAAAACAAAGGCAGATAATCGATCGCCGACACAAAAACATAAATGCACACATCATTGCACATCATGCACATGTCATTTTAATTCAAATGTAATTAACGTAGAAATTTACTACTTTGAGGGCATTATAAAAGCCTACACAGGTGAAACTGAAATGTGCAAATGTTTTACTAAGACATACACAAGATGCTGATTCAAATTTCCCTATCTATTCATTGATATTGTTTTTATTGGACGGGCGCATTGCTGCCGTGTACCATAAGCGTTTGGACTTGAAGGGTCAACAAGGAGATGAAACAATAATTATGCAACAGAAGGGACTTCATATTTTAAGAGGGGTGGCCGCATTCACGCTATGAAGCCTATGGGCTCCGTTAGCACTGTATAGACCGTGAGCTCGCTCATTTATTTACGATATAATTTAAGAATTATTTCCCGACATTAGAGCCGCAAGGTCTCAGATATGAATAATTTGAAAATATTATTGTATTTTATTTATAACGATATATCGATAAGAACATTTTTAAGTTGTAGTTCATTAATAGCTCGTTGAAAACAGTCACGTTCCGCCGTGATAATCGTTACTTGTATGCAAAACACAAATTTATTATTTATAAATTACTCGCACGCCACCAACTGTAAGTTATTTTTACTATGCCTATAAACTAAAATGATATGGCAGTGCATAAAATACGAACAAACAAACGAACAGCAAAAAACGACATCATTTTTATTTATTAGATTACTCGAAATATTATAGTGGTGGTTGTAAATAATGGAAAGTTCGCAACTGACAGTATTCGCAAGAGTGTCGTCACCGGACATCAAAGAACCTACACTCTAATCCGTATAAAACACGTTTTATCTTTTCAAAAAGCAATCCAACCATATTTCTGATGTGTACATCTTGTTTGAAGCTAGCTTAAGAGTAATTCCCCGTAAAGAAAACGCTTGGAGGGGGGCGCGAATAAAAGTTGTCGAACACATAAGGGGAAAGGTCGGGAAACCGACATTTAAATATTCGATTCCAATTATATAGCCTGTTTTTGTCGGCTTTCTGTAAGTACGGACTTCTGTAAGAATCGAAAGTACGCTTGGAAAGTCCGATACTTGGGTTTTGGTCGTTACCTGAATTATTGAAGCGAAACATTAAGACTCCTCAACGTGGGTTACATTGGAGCGTCTGTCGCTCGACTGTTTTCCGGAGTTTCACGCTTCGCACGTGTTCCTTACGATAAAATATTAGTAAAGTTGGCGTGTGCATTTACAAAGCGATGTGTGGCGTGTCAGACATGATGCGTGCTATTCTATTAAAGTGGCGAACTAGTTTCGTTTCCGTTATCACGTCATGATCGTGTTAGATTTGAATAAACACATACGTTCTCAATACCATGAGCTAGTGGCGTCCGCAGAATACATATTGGGTAATTCATAACAACTTAAAAAAAACAGGTAAATCAGTGAGATGATAATATGAAACAGCTTCTTGAACAATGAGGAACTTAAGGCCGCTGCATACGTGACGGGTTTTTATACGGACGGGACGTGAACGGAACGGGGACGTGACTGCCTCGTTCAAAACGGGAACGTAATGTAAATGCATACGCACCGTGACAGTGACTCGGATCTAACGTGCTAGTGTTGTGAACAAGGAAAGGTGGATTTTTCATTTCAAGAATTGGCTTTAATTGCTATTGCTCTAGATGACGAAGTAGCTACGACCGTGAACAGGAAAAAGAGATTTTCTGTACATCCTACATGGCAGAATAGAATTATATATTATTATATAATTAAATTATATAATGCTGGATTTGACCGTACACACTCGATTAGTTTTTCGTTATCCATTTTCGACACTTGCGTATCAAGACGTCACTAGTTCTCTCTCCGGAACGAACGGAGTGACTGTGCATACGTAGCGGAAACACGGACGGGACGGGACGTACTAAACATCGTCGGCGACGATGTTTAGCACGTCCCGTGAGTGCCACGTACCCGTCCCGTCCGTGTCTCCGTGAAATATGCTCTTTCATATACATTTTGTATGAAACGATGTTTGCCAAACTTCCCGTCCCGTCCCGTCCGTATAAAAACCCGTCACGTATGCAGCGGCCTTAACTCTACTGGTGGTAGGGTGTCTTATGAGCCCGGACGCGTAGCTACGACAACCCCACCTATTTAGACTGTGAATCAATAATAGTTTAAAGGTACGTTAGTTGTTGTACTATCAACTGAGACTTAAATTTCAGTTGGCAGCCTGTTAGCAAAACGTAATATACATTGAGTAAATACGCTATAGAATTTACTGCTTTGCCAGCATACTTGGCTTAAACTTAAAATAATTTAAAAAATTGTCATATTTTTCATGTGGCAAAAATGATAGACGAGCTGACGGCCAATCTCATCTTAAATGGTCACCTTCGCAAATAAATATCAACGATGCCACACAGCGAAGCTGCTCCGTACAGACTAATTAACATGATAATTATACAGACGTATAAATACTAGTTTTCCCATATTAGAGTAGACGGATCGTAAACCGCAAACTAGCGATCCGATATTGAAGCTTTCTAAAGCCTTCGAAGACTTACTGATTGCGATTGTAATTGCATAGAAAAATTAATTAATTTGTTTTCATTAAACCGTTGCGCATCAAACCCGTTGAGCGCTTTAGTCGTATCTTCGTTTTTCATTATTTCTAGAGGTATCTAGATTTCACCCACTCCCGACTAGGCGCGTTAACACCTTCGCCATTTGCCCTATCATAATGTATTACCAACCCATACCGTGGGCCCCGAAGGTCAAATACTTAGTCACCCCCAACAGAGGGATGATATTCCGCCCCCACTTAAAGACGGTACGCGACCGTGCCGCGTTCATACTAGAAGCCTCCATCCGATGATTTGCAAACGAAATAAATTGTCCCTTAGAAATAAGGGGACACTCTACAAGACTTGCATATTTATTTATTTATTTATACGCCTATGCAAGTGTAGTGTTCGCTCAGTCGGCCCGCACTAACTTGAAACCCCTTCAAATCATTCATTCCCGTTTTTGCAGGATAACCGTCGGAGCCCTGTGGTTCGTCAGGAACATCGACCTGCACGACGACCTGGACCTAGAGTCCATCATTAAGTATCTACAGTTGGCATCAATGCGCCACTTCGATAAAGCGGCGCGACATGCGAATCCTCTCATCGTGGCCGCCGGAAACTACCTAGCCGATCCTGCGGACCAAATGGTAAACAGTCGACGTCGTCTAAAACACGTCATTTCGGATCCTCCCAATCCACTAACGGTGCTTTTACGTACCCCAAGCACCGGTCATCGTTCTCGTCGAACCCGTCGCTTGCGACGAAGGGCTCGGCGAGTAAATTAACCCACAGACACAGCCCACTGGATCTTCTCAGTAGTGGGTCGCGTTTCCGATCCGGTGGTAGATTCTGCGAAGCACGGCTTTTGCTAGGGTTCGTGTTAGAAACATCGTCAGGTTTGAGCCCCGTGAGCTCTACATACTAGTTAAGGTTACGCTGATATGGTCTCTCTAGAGTCTAGACCATCAGTTGAGGTAATGAAAAAAAAAAATGATTTCACAAAATGCTAACAACAGTTTATAGATAGCTTTGCATTCCGAACAACAACATACCGACCGTCGGTTTTCCGAGCAAAAACGTCCGCTCGGCGGACAATTTGCAATTGTGGTTTCTACAGGGTAAAATTTCTTTTGACTATGGTGATACTAACAATCAACGTAAGATAGAAGGCGCGCGAGCAGACCCAAGATATCGACGTTTTTCATAAAATTGTCAACAGTCAACGGACTTCCCTGGTTACTTATAAAAACATAGTTTAAATTGTATTTTTTTTTATTGCTTAGATGGGTGGACGACCTCACAGCCCACCTGGTGTTAAGTGGTTACTGGGCTTAGACGCGCCACCCACCTTGAGATACAAGTTCTAAAGTCTCAGTATAGTTACAACGGCTGCCCCACCCATCAAACCGAAACGCATTTTTTTATTTTTTTTATTGCTTAGATGTGTGGACGAGCTCACAGCCCACCTGGTGTTAAGTGGTTACTGGAGCCCATAGATATCTACAACGTAAATGCGCCACATACCTTGAGATATAGTTCTAAGGTCTCAGTATAGTCACAACGGCTGCCCCACCCTTCAAACCGAAACGCATTACTGCTTCACGGCAGAAATAGGCGGGGCGGTGGTACCTACCCGCGCGGACTCATAAGTGGTCCTACCACCAGTAAGTATTTAAACATATAGGAAACAAATTAACCATTAAGTTCTGTAAAGAGATTATTGTAGTCTTTACAGTTTGTCTTCTTTAGCGCTGTCAATTTAAATATTTGTTCAATATTATAGCTACTAGTAAGTACATCTTATATTGTACAACAATGTTATAGTTATTTGTCTTATTTTTATTATGACCAGTGTGACATGAACCCCCCTTGGGAACGGTACGCTTTTGTAAAATAGCAATTCTATATTAATAGGAGAAGGGGAGTTAATTATATTCGGACAACGAAAACAACTGCCCTCACATTAAGCTGCTAAAAGATTAATCATTTGCCGAATAAAAGTTCTACTATTTATAATGTACGTCACGTAATGTAGGGGTCAGCGAAAATGTCAGACAAAAGTCGCACTCAGAGTACTCAGGAGACAAAGGCAAGGGCTGCTAGAAGCGAAGGTTTTGGAGAGATTCAAGATTAGATTTTACATTCTTCAAGACTTGTTCAGATACTTTGTTAATTGGGACGGATTTTTTGTATTAACTTAACCTGGTCATTGCATGTGCTTTGCTTCAAATATTTTCCTTACTGCTCGTGACTACATTTATATTTGGTCTTACCTGGTCAGACCAACTATTTAGGATTGCATCTTGTTTTGAATCTTACCAGAAGATCTATGTGCTTCTTGAAATTTAACTTCAAAAGATTGAGAGGGTATGTAAAGTTCATCATTTTTACTGGTGGTAGGACCTGTGAGTCTGCGCGGGTGGGTACCACCACCCTGCCTATTTCTGCCGTGAAGCAGTAATGCGTTTCGGTTTGAAGGGTGGGGCAGCTGTTGTAACTATACTTGAGACCTTAGAACTTATATCTCAAAGTGGGTGGCGCATTTACGTTGTGGATGTCTATGGGCTCCAGAAACCACTTAACACCAGGTGGGCTGTGAGCTCGTCCACCCATCTAAGCAATAAATAAAAAAAACCACAACAACTTTCTGGTGTGAGGTCAATTTCAAACTTACATTTTAACGAATACAATACATAATACAATACTAATGTAGAGAAAAAATATTCAGACTTATTAAAATAGAGTCGTGAAGGGGCAATAAAAACTACATACAATGGTGCATTAATATCGTGCGAGAATTGCTTTCTTTTTTATGTAACATCCTAATTAATGAACTACAAGTCGAAAGTTTTACGTATTTTACGAAAAAGTACATTACTGTCGGACACCTATTTAATAGTACTTCCTTAATTAATTTGTTAATTAACAGCCATTAAAGGAACTACCACCACAACTGGCATTATCAAAATGAAATAATTACTAGCAGGTCAACCGCCGAATTTCACATAGCTACCTACAGCCAATAACAACCTAATTCCTACCCATAGTTCACACATTGGCCACTGGTGATAAGGAGTGTTACAAGTCCGCCAAATATTGACCCAGGGGCCAGTTTATTTCTGTCTAAAAGCAGAAATAAACTGCGGATCAAAAATTATCTGACCTTTCACGGAATCGCAGTATTTCCAAATCACTTCCAAACCAGACGGCGGTATTCCGATATTGACATCTATAGACTTTTATACCAAACATTGGATAGATCGTTAGACCACGATTTAAATAGGTACATAATATATTTTTAAATCTTAATATCATGGACAATCAGTAACAGTTATAATACAATATGCCCACAAATGCGTATGCATCTCAACGGAGATAATCCAAACAAAGATTGACATCACCGGTACGCGTTAGAAGTCTTACGTCATACAGATATTATGTTGTGTCGAAGGGGCTGGTTCTCGTAAGAACAGTTGCTTATAAGCACCGAGATTATCGTGAGCGATTTTATCACGAAAACACCACATACGATTATGGCTTTCAACTATTCACACGAAAAAAAAACTAATTAATCAGAAGGCATCCTTGTGGACTACTCACAGGCTTATCTGTTATGATAATTGATACGAAACAGATTTCAATGCACATTATTTTCTAGACCCCAAAGTAGAAATTTTCAGGTTGCAATGAGAGCATAGAATAGGAGCAATGAGAAACGAATTGAAGCGAAGCCATCTAGTGGCCGACGCCCGTAAACATTTTTGTTGAGTGCTCGAATTGCTAATCTATAACTAATTTATATGTATTATCTATGCACTACAGTGCAATACGCGCGAGCCATAGATAGATAGATGTATTGAACTGAAATTCGCGCAATTTTGTTGCAAAGAACAGAATGTAGTGGAAGTTTAATTATTTTGTACTAGATTATATGTAGATACGTTCTTTTATGAGTTTGCTTGTGAGATATTTCGCAGCTTATTTCAAACGTTTAATTAAATATTTGAAGGAAGCTAATTTAGTTCAATTGAACCTTGATGTTTTAGTGCGTCTTAGTAATAGTTGACAATGCCATGAGTTGCAATGCAAGATTTTTTTAATTGCTTAGATGGATTGACGAGCTCACATCCCACCAGAGCCTATGGCCATTAAACATGGTAAACGCCGCCATTCCCCTTGAAACATAATTTTTAAATCTCAGTTTTACAGAGAACCTTCTCATCGTGGCCGCCGGTAACTACGTCCCGATCATGCGGACAGAATGGAAAGCAGTCGACGTCGCACAAAACGCGTTATTTCGGATCCTCCCGATCCACTAACGGCCTCTTACTAGGGTTCGTGTTAGCAACGTCGTCAGATTTGAGCCCCGTGAGCTCACCTACTAGTTAAGGTTACGCTGAAATAGCCTCTCAAGGCTATCAGCCTAGGTAGGAAAAAAACGGTTGCCACACCCTTCAAACCGAAACGCAATCCGGCAGAAATAGGCAGGGCGGTGCTCCCAAAACGCCCTACCACCAGAAATGAATATGATTTCCGAGTGATAATCCACCTTTAACGAAGATATCCTGCGGTGTTGATAAAATTAATCTGACACCGTAGCCAATTGTAGAGGGCAAATCATGAGAAAGGTCAACGAACCGTCACATCTGGAACTTTAAAAAGTTTTCAAATAAAGGGACGTAAAAAACACACGGTACGATAGAATAAATTCAGTAGTGATATTACTAGTCACTTTAGTTTCACTCTCATTTTGTCACATAACAAATAAAACATTTAAACGTTAATAACAATTCTCTTTCATGTCTCTCGCGACACCATTAATATTTCGTAAGGCATGATATTAGATCATCAATAAATAATATATGCCTGAGTTGCTAGTTTCAAACAATTACTGTTTCGTTCGCATTGAAAATAACACAGACGAAACAATTAGAATCAATTAAACGCCAAAAGTGTTATTTTATTGACGTAGATGGATACTCATCTGATGTTAAGTTCTTACCTACTAAGCTCATACCGCATCGTGAAGCACCCATTCAAAATGGTACACAAGAACGAATGTTATTACATTTTTTTCGTGAAATTTCTTTGTCGATCGACAAAACCGACAAGATCAAAATCCAAAAAAAAATACATAAGTAAATGTTATTTTACTAAACCTAATTCTGGATTCCACTCATTACAAAACACGTGTGGCACTCGGGGACTGCCACAGTAAAGCTATTGCATAGCATTTTTTATCAGCTTATGCAATTATAATTATAATAATAATTAAATAAGACCACGCTATATTTATAAACATTAACATAAGCAAAACATTAACTGTCCCCTCCACTTCGATAAAGCGGCACGACACGAGAACCCTCTCATCGTGGCCGCCGGTAACTACATTCCCGATCCTGCGGACAGAATGGAAAGCAGTCGACGTCGCCCAAAACACGTCATCTCGGATCCTCCCGATCCGATAACGGTGCTTCTAGGTACTTCAAGCACCGGTCACCGTTCTCTTCGAACCCGTCGCTTGCGACGAAGGGCTCGACGCGTAAATTAACTCTCAAACACAGCCCACTGAGTTTCTCGCCGGATCTTCTCAGTGGGTCGCGTTTCCGATCCGGTGGTAGATTCTGCGAAGCACGGCTCTTACTAGGGTTCGTGTTAGCAACGTCATCAGGTTTGAGCCCCGTGAGCTCACCTACAAAAGTTAGGTTTACGCTGACATAGCCTCTCAAGGCAACTGTCCTCTTCACACTCATAAGCTAGACCGCGCGACAGAGAGCAACGTGTGAATGTATTGAACGCGAGCTATATGGTAGGCGGAGTGGGGGTGTTAGGTTTTATTTTCGTTACGGAATTTCTTAATTCAGCCGTCATCAAGGTTGATATTTCGGGAATAACGTGAACTCAGTAAAATTAATAAACGCGGTAATAGCCCGTTCAAAAATTGCATATAAAATGGCGATATTTAAAATCCTAATTCACAATTAGCAACCATGACAATTACAACTTGTTTTCAGATTTGCCTGCATACAATTAGACAATGTACTAGGCTGCACTAAAAGTATCGGGAATGGAATATTTCCACTGTTCCTGTCATATTAAAATCTTTGTAATTGAAAACTCCTTGGTTTTAAAAATCGAATACCATTTATTTATTTAAAAAAAGATTCTCGGTCTTGTCACGAGGTTTTGTCAAACTTGTTTAGTCGTTGAGAAAATGGAATTGACTCGAGAAAATTCAAGAGCGATGATTTATTATGACTTTCGAAGTGGTTAAACACAAAAACAGTGTGTTGACTGGATGATTTCTGCATTTGGTGATGAAGCCCCATCCAAAACCACAATTTATCGCTGGTTTGCTGAGTTTCAACGTGGACGTGTCAAGCTCAGTGATGATCCCCGTCAAGGTCGTCCAAAAACTGCAGTCACCCAAGAAAACGTTGATGCTGTGCGTAAGCTGATTGAGGAAGATCGACATGTGACATACCGCGAAATTCAGGCAACTTTAGACATTGGCATGAGTCAAATACAAATAATCTTGCATGAACAATTAGGTGTAAAAAAGTTGTTTTCCCGATGGATACCGCATTCGCTCTGTGAAGAGCAAAAAGCGGCTCGCGTTACTTTGTGCGTCAGAACTCTCGAAAGATTCCACGCAGGAGACTCAAATGCTGTATACAACATTGTATCAGGTGACGAATCCTGGATATACGCGTACGAACCCGAAACAAAAAACCAGTCACGAGTTTGGGTGTTCGAAAATGAGTTAAAGCCAACAAAAATTGTTCGTTCACGGAGTGTTGCAAAAAAAAATGGTGGCCACGTTTGTTTCCAAAACCGGCCATGTTACGACTATTCCTCTTGAGGGACAAAGAACGGTTAATGCAGAATGGTATGCTAGCATTTGTTTGCCACAGGTCGTTTCTGAACTCCGTAAAGAGAACTGCAACCGCCGCATCATCCTCCATCACGACAATGCGAGTTCTCACACCGCGCACAGAACAAAAGAGTTTTTAGAGCAAGAAAACATAGAATTATTAGACCATCCGCCGTACAGCCCCGACCTAAGCCCTAATGATTTCTATACTTTCCCTAAAATAAAGAATAAATTGCGTGGACAGAGATTTTCATCACCTGAAGAAGCTGTGGACGCCTACAAAACGGCCATTTTGGAGACCCCAACTTCCGAATGGAATGGTTGCTTCAATGATTGGTTCCATCGTATGGAAAAATGTGTCAAATTTCGCGGAGAATACTTCGAAAAGCAATAAATACATTTTTAAATAGTAATGTTGTGTCACTTCGTTAATTCCCGAAATTTTCAGTGCCGCCCTCGTATCATTAATTTATGGATGCAAGCAAAAAGACAATGAAAAAATCGATCTTATCGAAAATGACACGTACAGTATAGTCATAGAAAAATGAATTAATATTGCAGTTACATTTTTGTTAAATCTATTATAAATATTACTATGACCGAAACGTGTCAATCTGTGATTCAATCTATTTTGAGTCTGTTTTTTTTATTGCCCTTGTAGGTATACGGCCCACCTGATGGTGAGTGATTACCGTCGCTCATGGACTGCAGCAATACCAGGGGAAGAGCCAAGCCACTGCCTACCGCTGAAACTCTTTTCCAATAATCAAGAAGTCCTAGACTTTAATTAAATATTCTAATTATTATTTTTGATCAGAATACGCAGAAGAATCAAAAACACCACTTCACCCGTAATTTATCATATCATATAGCAAGAAACGAGATGAAGCTGATTTCATTTTTTTCATAAGCAACCGATTTTGACTGATTCGGTGGTGCAGTAGTTGCGCCACGGGCTGTTGCGCTGAGCGTTGTGGGTTCGATTCCCACATAGGACAAACATTCGTGTGATGAGCAGGTCTGTTTGCTCGTTGTCTGGGTTATAATATATATATAAGAAAAAAAAACAGAATTTTTGATAATGCATATAATGCATAGTCGTTTTTAGAAACTATTTTATTTAATTTGTTGCTAAGCAATTATCATTCACACGGACACGTCAAAGAACGGGATATGTACGAGTGGATTTAAATCGACACATCCGCTGTTTTAATTCATTCGTAATCGAACAGTCCCCCCACGCGGAGCAGATACAGATAACAACGTATTTGTTTTTGAATACTATTGTAAAAAAGTCGGAGCGATTCGCTGGTCATCTGTGTGCTTAGTGTGAGTTTTTTCACGTTCTCGATAGCGTAAAAGTTGTATTTGGTTGGAATTCAATCGTTTGCCTACGTTTGCCGCTAGGGGCGCTGTTCCAACTGCATACAAATTTGAGTTAACTTTTACGCTATCGAGAAAGTTAAAAAACTCACACTAAGCACACTGGTGTTAAATCAAACTGTGTCAAGTTGTGAAAATATAATCTTAAATTATATTGTTCGCAATTTCACCTGAGTTATGTCATGCCTTTAATGGTCCTTTTCGAATGGATGTGTCCGTGGACCAAGTACTGGTATTATAGGGTGACGTGCCGGAGATCTATTTCGGAGGATATTTGTAAATAAATAATTATGTACTATGCAATAAATTTTAATATTCATGTCATTTGAAGAACAAAAGTCGTTCTGATTTAAAGGCTGTCATTATTATAACGCGATTGAGACTTCATGGCCTTATGTCTCAAGATGGTGATATTTCCCACAATAAAAATTCCCGGTTTTGTTAGAACTACACATATATATAAATCGTAGATTATTGCACTACCTAAGAAATTAATGCATGTAGCGTTTAAACTTTGAATTAGCTTGTCGAATTGATAAATTTCCGCATGATCGAATAACTATTATAACGGCTCAAACAGAAATGAAAAACATTACAGTTTTAACGTTACAAAGAATTAATGCCCACGCAACAACGTACGTACGTGTTGGCTACAATCCTTTGATATTTACATTGAAAAAAAAAACCGAAAGGGCGTCGCTGTGCAAGAAAGTGATGGTTGCTATATCGCTATATCATCATAACCATTTACCTAACTTTAATAAACTGGATGACAATGAAGCTTTCTACACAGATTAGGGACAGGTGGAGCGCTAATTCTTGGACCTTCGAGTAGGCGCCTAGAGATAATATTAAATTTATTTCGCACTAAGTGCTTTGCCTTACGAACGTTTCTTTGCTCTAGACTACTCTAGAGGCTGTCTGCTCCCTAGATTGAGTTGTTACAACAATACATCTTTATCTCCCGTTGTTAGACTTGCCATCGCAGAGGGCAGGGTGATAAGAGATATACAATTTTTTAAGTATTTCCGGGATAGTTTAATCTAGAGTTTAATACTATGATGCTCTTATAACCCTAACTTTAAACAGTAGTAGATGGATTACCCTCCCCCAACTACCAAACCCCGCAAAACAATCACTAGAGGCTGGACAAGAACATAAGACTTCATGGTTACTGTTTTGCCTCTGTTATGTTTATAACTTGCAGCTGTGTGACACATACAAACAGCTACCAATAATATAGGACATATCAGATATCAATTCTTAAAATTATTGATCAAAAATACTTTTAAAAATCAGGATATACTTAAAACTACATTCATTCTGATTCAACTATTCTAATAGTGATTTGTTTACAGTGGCATGACATTAAATGATATATTTTGGTATTAAAAGATCATTAATATTGTAGTTAATCAAATGATGTTACAAAATATTGTTAGTTTATTGTTAAGTTACAGTGTTCATTATAAATATCTTGTATGAGAATCTATTACAACATTTGTAACAAAATCTCTTCAGGGTAAAAGTGCAGTGTTTAAGATCATCTTGAGCACTGTAGTAGTATATTTGATGGTCATAAAAGTTAGCCTTCAGTTTGAAATTGGTAAATCAAATTTTTATATTTGAATTTGTCATATACAGCCCACCTGGTGTTAAGTGGTTACTGGAGCCCATAGACATCCACAACGTAAATGCGCCACCCACCTTGAGATATAAGTTCTAAGGTCTCAGTATAGTTACAACGGCTGTCCCGCCCTTCAAACCGAAACGCATTACTGCTTCACGGCAGAAATAGGCAGAGCGGTGGTACCCACCCGCGCGGACTCACAAGAGGTCCCACCACCAGTAATTACGATGTTATTCCTTCACCGTGGAAGTCAATCGTGAACATTTGTTGAGTACGTATTTCATTAGAAAAATTGGTACCCGCCTGAGATTCGAACATCGGTGCATCGCTCAACACGAGTGCACCGGACGTCTTATCCGTTAGGCCACGACGACTAAAGTATTGCATCATAAAGACTTGCAATACGAAGTATTGTAATCCCATTAGGATAGCTGTCAACATTTTGTCTATTTAACATGCAAAATAATGCTTATAGGCCTAGTACATGTTCATGTATGTATCCAATAAATAATCAAAAACCAAGGTAGGCCCCTTGATGTAAAATAATCAAAAGATGATAGATATTTAGGATTTATTTATAATTGATTGTTAATCACCTTTAAAAATATAATACATGTAACCATCCTATAATAGAGTAGATACATTCTTACAAAATCCCGTATTGTGCCAAACCATGTTATATGAGACTTGAAACCAGAACAAAAGGGGAGTAATTTTTCTGAATGAAACATCTCAACTATGTAATGTAACTAACCTATTATATATTTGAAATTAGTTAAATTTCAGTTATTCCCATATATTGTGTTCAAAGTGCATAATGTAATGTGCTTAATAACTTTAAACAAAACCCTCATTACTGTGTTGTAAAAGTATTTTAGTATGATGGTTTCGGGGAATTTCTTTTTGGGGTTTGAGTGTATCAGTGTTACAAAATACTGTGTTATAAGAGGGTTACGTCTACAATGTATATCATACAAAATTATAATTTAAGATTTTCATGATTTCATGTTATAACGAGTTAAAAACACTCAGAACTTTCTCTCTTTACCAAATATCACTTTACCTTTATTGCCAGACTATCCCAGTGACTAATTTTTTTGTGTAAATTTTCAATTTATTTTGTGCAATCTGCACATAACTAACGTTGCTGCCCAAAGTTAGTCAAAGATAGTTGTGGTGTTAATTGTAGTAACAAAGTTGATTCTGGAAAAGTGATCTAAAGTTAAAATAACCCATAAAAGCTCCAAACACTGTACACTGTAAATACTGTATCATAAAACATATTAGTTTCTTTGTTTTTGATTTCTTTAATTCGCTTATTAAATTTGAACCGTACTTCTTTCCATCTATGAACATTTTATTCAAAACTTTAAATCTAATTGGATCTTCTTTACATACTTATTTTTACCATACTAGGTAATTTAATGATACGTCAATTTTAGACTTATATTATGTATTCGGTTTATAGATAAGGATTTGTTAAAAATAGTTTTTTTTTAATACTGAATTTGATTATATTTTTAATTAAATTTGATTTCTCTATAACTTTCAAGAAATAATCGTTCATATATTTCATAGACATTCGCATTTTACGTATTTCTATCAATGATGACAGTTAAACATAGGTGTGGTGACACTTTACACTAATGATAAACCTTCGGTGCTTACCACTACGCCCTAGAGGTATTACAATGCGAAACAATTAACTTGTAAAAAATTTACAATCTAATACATGGGAAATATGCAATAAACATATCCCTTACTAATATATTAACGAAACAATTTTAAGATACAAAATCAAATAATAAAGAAATACCTACTCACCCTCTCCACCCAAGGAAGTCAACAATTTATCTTTACTTTGGTGTTAACTTTGAACACTACAACTGTCACGTTTTTCCAGGTCACATTAAACGGGTACACTATTCTTAACAAACGTTTTACAATGATAACAAACTCAAGATATTACGAGAATTACACATTAGGACCGCCGCTTACTGTGCCACAAAACGAAAATGGCAGGCAGCGTTAAAATCAATGTTGCCATATCTACAACTGGGCTGCCAAGCCAATCTCTTATTATACACTGAATATATGTCAATCTGCCAGTGGAGGTATACTAAAAGATATTCTTACGACAAAATAAGTTATCAACTGTCTTTATTTATGGCATAATAATATACAGAAATAAAAAATCTATTATCTTGACCTGAAAGTAGGATAAATTCTTGTTTTGTGTTCACTAGAATAATATTATGTTGTTTGAATATCAATGAATAAGTGCAAAGCAATGATTAAAAAAAAATACACTTCACTTTCGCATTTATTAATTTTTATTTTTATTTTGTATGTAATGGTATTCTTTTTTTTAATGGCGCATAACTGTTACTAACAGTTTTCAAAAAAATCTAAATGACTATAATCATTTGCTTTCATTAGACCTTGGATCTACCTGATAGAAATGCTAAGCCATTCTTTAATTAATTTATTGTATAGATGCGTGAAAAAGATAATGGCCAATAACCTGAAACTCCATACAATTTTTCATTTTACTACAACTTAACATTATATATTACCAACACTGAAAAAAATATTTCAGGTTTACTGTCTACATCCTAACCTACAAGTCATCAAACATGAGCAGGAAATTGATGTGCCTTTGGAAAACATACAGCATTGTATTATGAAGAAGCAGTGTGTACTTAGCTTAAATTCCTTGTCTATGTCCAACCATAGACAGTCAATTTAGTTCCATCTTTAGCCGCTAGGTGCTGCCAGCAAGTATAAAGGAAGCGCAGCCATCTTTGATCTTCGCTTCTACCCGATGATATGTAGGCGAAGTAAAATGTCCCTTAGAAATAAGGTGACACTCTACAAAACTTGCATACGCCCCGTCATGACCTATGCAAGTGTAGTGTTCGCTCACGCGGCCCGCATACACCTAAAAACATTTCAAATTATTCAATCCCGTTTTTGCAGGATAGCCGTCGGAGCCCCGTGGTTCGTCAGGAACGTCGACCTCCATGACGACCTGGACTTAGAGTCCATCAGTAAGTATCTTCAGTCGGCGTCCATGCGCCACTTCGATAAAGCGGCACGACACGAGAACCCTCTCATCGTGGCCGCCGGTAACTACATTCCCGATCCTGCGGACAGAATGGAAAGCAGTCGACGTCGCCCAAAACACGTTATCTCGGATCCTCCCGATCCACTAACGGTGCTTTTAGGTACTTCAAGCACCGGTCACCGTTCTCGTCGAACCCGTCGCTTGCGACGAAGGGCTCGACGAGTAAATTAACTCTCAGACACAGCCCACTGAGTTTCTCGCCGGATCTTCTCAGTGGGTCGCGTTTCCAATCCGGTGGTAGATTCTGCGAAGCACGACTCTTGCTAGGGTTCGTGTTAGCAACATCGTCAGGTTTGAGCCCCGTGAGCTCACCTACTAAAGTTAGGGTTACGCTGACATAGCCTCTCAAGGCTCTCAGCTTAGGTAGGAAAAAAAAAAAAATTGATCTTCATAGCGTTGTGTACTTTCGTACTGTGAAGTCGCAAGTCCACAAATATTTATTCGACTTCTTATTAATTGCAAAAAATATTTATTTTGTGTTTCTATGAGTGTTATTTTGCAATCATTACGAGTATTATTTACCAATCCTATCATCGGACGCCATGAATCACGCATCATCTGTTGGAGGTGATGTTGAGTCAAGCTCCATAAATTCCGAGAGGGAAGATGTCCAGGCGAGACGCGATGGAGACGCCTCGCGTTCGAACAGCTCGTCAAGCGAAAAAGAACAAAAGGAGTCTCTGCGTAAGAAACGACGGGATTCAAAGGTAACGGTCGATCTTCGGATCGTCTCGTTATCCCACCAGGTCAGTGACGTTGTAAATCTAATAATGCATCAACTGTGTGTAACAATTGAATGTAACGAAAATTGTTGTAAACAAATTGATCTCGTCAATACGGAAATTTTGACAAAAACACAACAGATTTAAACTAATAATCTTTGTAACATAATGACTGAAAACTTTGACAAATCGTCTCCGTCGTACAAGTTACCCGTAAAAGCGTTTTAAATTGTATACGGAAAAAAGGGCCGTATGGATAGAAATAAGACGTCAAAGTTTAATTTCCGTGGTCTCTAACAAAGTATCCTGTTGCCAACGCACCACTCATTGAGGAATTTTTGTTTGATAATACTAAATTGAAATCTATTCAGTCCCTCGGAGGGCTATAATCCTATTTGTCACGACCTCGTAAAAAAGGCAAGCCAAACATTATAAACAATCATAGTCCGTAACATCTGGCACAATCCAGAGGGGGGCAATTAAAGACACCGACGAGAGGCACTGAGTGCCACCAAAATTGTAATAATTTGTAAACCATGTATGGTTACCAAATACCGTAAAAAAAAAAAAAAAAAAAATTTCTGCGGAAGAAAAGCGACGGATCAATGCGTCCAATTTTCGATCTTCGAGAGTCTAACAAGGTCGTAAAGATAAAAAACCTAACTGTTTTCGGACACCTCGGTACCAAACTTTCTCCACCCAGGGGACTGGATGATAGAATTGAACATTTCTCAGGAATATTTTTCTAGTATCAGTCGCAAAATTTCGTCGATACTTCTTGAGGATCAGTACCAAGGTACCAGTATCAGTACCTTCAGGAAGGAATCGGTACCCTCTTATGAGTTAGTATGAAATGACATGCCTACCCTTCGGTCTGGCTTCAGAGCCACACCTTTTTTGCTTCTATAACATGCGGGTCGCAGAGACCTTGCGTGCAAAGGGAACTCGAGTGCTAGTGTCTACCTAGACGACTTCCTTTTGGTCGACCAAGACAAATCCAAGTTGAAACTTCAGGCTGCAGAAGCTGTGAAGCTTTTGGATTAACCTTTTTTGCTTCCATAACATGCTGGGTCGCAGAGACCTTGCGTGCAAAAGGAACTCGAGTGCTAGTCTACCTAGACGACTTCCTTTTGGTCGACCAAAACAAATCCAAGTTGAAACTTCAGGCTGCAGAAGCTGTGAAGCTTTTGGATTATCTGGGCTGGCATGTCAATTTCCATTATATAGGGTGCTCGGTCGCTCGGTCGCGGAGATATTGCGTGCAAAGTCGAATGCCAGCTTACCTACACGACTTAATCTTGTTTCACCAAGACAAATAAACGTTTTTGTTCCCATAGCATGCTCGGTCGCGGAGACCTTGCGTACATAGGGAAGTCAAATGTTAACGTACCTACGCGACTTTCTCTTGGTCCTTGAAGACAAACACACCTTTTTGCTTCCATAGCATGCTCGGTCGCGGAGGCATTGCGTGCAAAATCGAAGTGCTAGCTTACCTACACGACTTGATCTTGTTTCACCAAGACAAATAAACGTTTTTGCTCCCATAGCATGCCCGGTCGCGAAGACCTTAGTACATAGGGAAGTCAAATATTAACCTACCTACGCGATTTTTTCTTGGTCCATGAAGACAAAAACACATTTTTTGCTTCCATGGCATGCTCGGTCGCGGAGACATTGCGTGCAAAGGGATTTTGAGTGTTATCCCACCTACGCAAATCCCACCTACGCAAATCCCACCTGGTTCATCAAAAAAAAAAAAAGTCCAAGTTGAGTCTTCAGGCCACATAACCTGTAAAGTTCTTGGATTATTTGGGCTGCCAAGTCAGCCTTACAAAAAAAAAATCAATTAGTACACAGGTTCAAGAGATGACATGTCTAGGGATTCGATGGAAAATTGCGAGAAATAAAGTGGCCACTCAACAACATCCTAGCTCAAACTCTGACGGAATTACATCAATCTACGCTAACTTGCAAATTTTCTTGCGAAGTTTCAAGAAAAAACACCCCCGTAAAAAACAGGCCATCCTGTATGTGTTAACAATTAAATGCAGTGCTGACGCGGAGCCACATGTCAGACATTGCCGATGCACAAAACCAACCATTTCCTGGCAACGGAAGCTTCGGACATGTGTAGGGGTTACAAATGCAGTGCTGACGCGGAGCCACATGTCAAACATTGCCGAGACACAAAACCAACCATTTCCTGGCAACGGAAGCTTCGGACATGGGTAGGGGTTACAATTAGACAAAATATTAACGTCCTGTCTATGGTCAGCTCAACAACAGAAACTATTCACCCACAAAAGAGCTATTTGCAATGGTAGTGACAATCAAAATGAATCTGAAAGTATTTCACTAGCGTTGACCTTTCGATTTTTAAACCTAAGCGATAAGTTCAAGATAACTGTCAGCTTAACTCTCGGGGAAATACAACATCGTAGCCGACAGGCTATCACGAGGAAATCAACCTGCGAAATGGCACTTTTTACCACAAGTGACCACAAAAGTTTTCCGAAAGTGGGGTCATCCGGATATAAACCCTTTCGCCGACCAAGATTGGACCTAGAGGATGCAACTAGCATGGAGAATTCCTCCTCTCAACCTTCTCCCCAGAGTACTGACTCACTTCAACAGTGTCTAGGGAACCTACCTGGTAGTGTTCCCAGACTGAACGAAAGCATTTGGGTTTCCAAGCCCTCAGATCCCGAACGCTAGATAACTCGCACGAAATCCAAAACCTTCCTCCTCCACAGATTAAACATTAACCCTGAAAGCTTGGGGGGGGGGGAGGTTGTACAAATAATAGACTGGTCTACACAGGAGAAGATTTATTGAAAATTAGCTGGTGTCAATCCACTTTGTCAGCATACTTACCAGCAACTAGAAGATGGTGCATATGGTGCTACAGTTTTAAAATTGATCCTAAGTCTGCACATGTTGCCAAATTCTTTCTTCTTTTCCAAAAAGAAAATTTTGCCTATAAAACAATCCTTCTGCATCATAAAGCAGCGCTGTCGACTTTCTGTGGGCGAAATACATGTAGGACAGCAAACATTCTCAAGCTCTCTAATAAAAATTGCTATTCTAAAAAAGCCATCGGAATAGCTAAACAAAATTCAACTACTTATTACAATTTTACTAAGTGTAGTCCCATTCACATGAGATCCGACAACAGTTCTAAATTGGTTTTCTTCAAACCCTGCCACCAGATCACGCCTCAATGTAGCTTGAAGGACACCAACATGCATGTTGCTGGCTACTGGACGCACAGTTAATGACCTTACTTTGCTCAACATTTCTAAAGACAGTTTCTTTGATAACAGAGAAAAACATCTTTCTGATACCAGTCTTTGGGTCTAAAATTGAAATCCATACTCGTCAATAATCTGCATAAGTGCCTTCTAAACATGAAACTAAAGACATGCCCAGTAAAATTCGTAAGGACTTTTTTCTATGTGTGTTGTCACAAAAGCGGCATCCCGTACTGTAATTGGAAACTGGTCTTCGTTCAACCTTACGAGGTAATGGCATCAACGCATCTCTAAGAAGTTGTAGATCAGCAGTAGCCTCTGAGATGGATTGATAATGAACCAATGGACGAAATACTTTCTAGAGGCAATTGCAAATCAGACAAACGTTTACAATAATTATTGCCGAATAATAGAGCTTCCTAAAGATCCTCACGATTCTTTTTTTCAAAACATTTACTCCTACATGATGTATATACATCATTTATACATTTTATTGTATATACAAGATAAAATGTTTATTACAAACTTATAAATATTTTTTAATTATTGAATTAACAGGGAAGTTAACAACTGTGTTTTTTCGATTTAATAATTATATAAATTATGAACATTATCATTGGGCTTCATAATTTTATTATGGCTTTACCTATTTCATCATAGCGTTGTGCTTAATACTTTCACCAGCAGATAACAAACACGTCTTCATAATACAATGCTGTATGTTTTCCAAAGGCACATCAATATTACGGTTTTACATAACAATAAAACCGATATTATGTGCCGAGAAGGAAAACATACAGCATTGCAGGAAGGTCTTCCTGGTGAAGACTATGAAGATCAAAGATGGCTGCGCTTCCTTTATACTTGCTGGCAGCACCTAGCGGCTAAAGATGGAACTAAATTGACTGTCTATGGTTGGACATAGACAAGGAATTTAAGCTAAGTACACACTGCTTCTTCATAATACAATGCTGTATGTTTTCCTTCTCGGCACATAATATCGGTTTTATTGTTATGTAAAACCGTAATATTAAGTATTTATTACAGCCACACAGATAAATATTTTGTGTGTTTATTTGTAAGAGAAGCACCACTTACATATTTTGGAAAGTAGAAAAATTCAAAAGAATGATCAAAAATTAACCACTCAAAGACTAATTTGAGTAACGTCACTAAGGAAATGTACAAATTCTTTTATGATAATAAATTTTGGGTGTTCAAAATTCATTACATGGTAACATTAAGTCCGAAATTTGGTTTTAATTAATTAATTTGAATACTCATAGAACAAAGTATCGAATTGCAGACTGAAATGCTTACTGTTGTGGACTTTGAGAAAGGTTAGTGAATTTCTCATTGGACAGCATCAAAATACAAGGATTTTTTATAACGGTTACAACTTTGTTTCTTCTTGTTGAATCTTGATATTTTAATTGTTTTAATTTGTCAATTTATTGTTTTTTTTTTCAGGCTTAATTGTAGCTGGTTGATTGTTTAGTATTCACTCGACAAGTCTTCTCAGGTTCTCCCAAAAATACCTTTTTAGTCGTAGTAAAGGTGAGAAACCTTTTTACTAGAGGTAATTGATTTTATTTTTGTCATTTAAAAAACGGCATGACTTTCGTACTTAAAATATATGAATGAACCTTGAGTTTTATAGTCACTTGGATCCATGTGTCTGCCCAAATGAAGAAAAAAACCATAGAAAATCTCATACGTCAGTTCACGGTTACCAGAGTGGATTTTTTTCTTTTTCTAAAAAGATGGGGAATTGAATTAATATTAATGTGGAAATGGTATTGTGAATTTTAAGTGACACATTAAAAAATTCTGAAATTGATCATTTAATTCTCATCGTTAAATTTGAAGTGAAAAATATATATACATATGACGTGAATGCATTTATTCATCAGAAATAAGAATAATATAAAAACAGTTTGGGGAAATTGAAGACACCGCATTTGTTATCCCTAAAGTCCCACCCCAGTGCAATTTTTGTACAAGTGAAACTGACGTATTTCAGTGATAACTGAAATCTTCTGGCGCCAGTTTTTAACTTATTTTCGCCTATTTCGAACAGCCATTCCTTTTTTTCTTAAAAATGAGCAACATAGTTACAGTTATTGCTCCAGTAAATATTGCAGTAATAAAATACTGGGGAAAACGTGACGAGAAATTAATTTTACCGTTAAATGATTCCGTTAGTGCTACTTTCGATACAAGTGTTATGTGTGCTAAAACATCGGTATCTACTCATCCGGATTTCGTAGAAGATCAGATTTGGTTAAATGGAAAAGAAGAGTCATTTTCGAATCCAAGATTACAAAACTGCCTCAGGGAGATAAAATCACGAGCTGTTGCAGAGAAAACGATTGCTGAAGATGTACTATCATGGAAAGTTCATGTTTCTTCAGAGAACAATTTTCCAACCGCTGCTGGTTTAGCATCCTCGGCTGCAGGATATGCTTGCTTAGTGTCAGCTTTAGCAAAATTGTATAAAATTAAATCAGATGTCAGTTCAATTGCAAGATTAGGCTCAGGCAGTGCATGTAGAAGTGTTTACGGAGGTTTTGTAAGGTGGCATGCTGGCTCAAAACCTGATGGTAGCGATTCTATAGCCACACAAATTGCAGATTCGAATCATTGGCCTGAAATGCGTGTTTTAGTACTTGTAGTTGGTAATACTCAAAAGAAAGTCAGTTCAACTGTAGGAATGAAAATATCTTCAGAAACATCTGAATTATTAAAACACCGAATACAACACTGTGTTCCCCAAAGAACTGAAGAAATTATAGAAGCTATAAAGAACAAAGACTTTTATAAATTTGCAGAGATAACAATGAAAGACAGTAATCAGTTTCATGCAATTTGCTTAGATTCATATCCTCCTATTGTGTACATGACAGACATTTCTCATTCAATTGTAGATTTGATTCATAAATATAATGACTTTAGTGGGGAGACAAAAGTAGCATACACATTTGATGCTGGATCGAATGCTTGTTTGTACTTGTTAAAGCATGATGTCCCTAAAGTAATTTCATTAATAAAATATGCATTCCCATCAACATCACCAGAAAACTTCATAACAGGGTTAAGTGTCGCCAAAGAAGAAATAAATACTGATATTTTGTCTAAGTTGTGTATTAAACCAATGGGAATGGATATGATTAAATACATTATACACACTAAAATAGGTGAAGGACCTACAGAAATAGATTCACATTTGCTGGACAGTCACGGGCTGCCTGTTTCAGAGATAAACAAGATATAAATTTTGTACTTTTTTTTTATTGCCTTTGTAGGCACACGTCCCACCTGATGGTGAGTGGTTACCGTCGCCCATGGACTTCAGCAATGCCAGGGGCAGAGCCAAGCTGCTGCCTACCGCAACAAGGGGTGCTGGTGTGCAGCAGATGGAAAAACTTCTATTCCTAATCAATGAAATATAACTGTACAATAAAGTGTTAGTAAATCGAAAAATAATAAAAATTAAATTAGGGTAAATACTAAAACAAAAATTAACAATTATCAATACCTATAGGTATATTTTTTCTATTTGTTCATTCATATTGCTCTTGCAGTTGGAATATGATTAAATTGGTGCTGAATATGTTTATTAAAGATCCTTGAAATTTGACTTCTTTGTAGTATTCTGTTAGAAGTTAAATAGCTAATAAATTAATATGAAATAAAATCCAGGTGGCGAAAGAATCAATGCTAGGTTTCATACCACAGCTGCATTGTTTGAACCATCTAATCTAAAATGTGTTCCACTGTGGCTAATCTACAGACAGAAAGCATTTTAAATAAGGCGCTGCTACTCTAGTCCTTTAAGCTAATTGCAATTAACTGTGACATCTTGATCAAATTAACTGTACTGCCTATATTTATTTTTATATAATAGTGCATGCGGTTTTGTAACCATTATTTCAATTAGACTTTTACATTGAACATATTGTTATCGAGTAACACTTCCGGCCTCACATAATATGTGAACCATTATTTAATTATTGTTTTATAATATAATTAGTGATTTTATAATCAAATGAATAATTGATTCATACCGGCGCAATAAGCCCTTTTGTTATTTAAGTTGTACAATTATATTTTTGTTATCAAGTAACACTTCCGGCCTCACATACTTAATATGTGAGCGATTATTTACAAACTAGTTCAGGTACATCCTAATGATTAGGTAATATATAGAACTTATTTTTGTTTTATAAATAGTAATTTTGTAATCAAGAAAATAGTTGATTCATATTTCTTTATACTTATATTTTATGGCGCCTTCCGCTTGACAGCTTCCGGCGCCGCGGCGTAATAAACCTTTAATGTTATAAAATTATATAACTTGATATTATTAAGTAATAAGTAATAATTGTACGTAAATAATCAACAGAATAATTAAGATAAACAATATTTAATATTACCTATTAAGTTTGTATTAAAGTAGGTCAAGACGGATTGTATTGTATTAAAGTAGGTCAAAACGGATTGTATAAATACCGGCGGTTAGCATATTTCAACCCCTTTTTGTACTCTACCCGTCGCAACGTGCATTAAAGAGAACTTATTATCTTCGTGTCTAATTATCGCCGCCACCCTGATAATCCTTCAACACTTCAGAAGCGGGATTATGTCAGGCCCATATATTGACGGACTTGGTACGAAAAAAAGAAGCTGCGAGAATGCTGCACCCGACAGCGACGAATCATCGAATTTTTTTTCTTCGTCCGATCACGAAGAGACCGCTGAGAAACACAGACGATACAAAAAGCGACGTGTCACCCAAACCGATGCGGAGGTTATTCCAACGTTCCGGCCGGATGAAAAATCTAGCAACGTCAAGGGATGGCTGCACAAGATCGACCAGTTGGGCGACGTATATGGATGGAACAACAAAGACCGCCAGTTTATCATGCAGATACGTCTTCGTGGGTCAGCTAGAGAGTGGTATGACGATCTGGACGACTACGATTTCACGTGGAAGGGGTGGAAGGACGCTCTAGAGACCGCGTTCCCACGTTCTACTGACTATGTAGATCTACTTGAATCTATGCTCGCTAGAAAGAAAATGAATTCTGAAAGTATGACAAAATATTTCCACGACAAGGTCTCTTTATTAAAAAAATGTAATATCGTTGGCGAGCCTGCAATTTCGTGTATAATTCGCGGTCTACCCACGGAGATAAGAGCTAACGCAAAGGCTTTCCAGTGCGATACACCACAGCAACTGTACTACGGATATTTGTCGTCGCTGGAAAACTACAAACAAGTTGAAGCTAGCCATTCGCGACCAGCTACCACCTGGAGAAGAGGCGGCGCCGTTACTCCAATTGCAAGAGGGACCGACTTTAAACCTAAGAAATGTTACGCCTGCCGAAGAGAAGGTCATGAAGCAAAGGACTGCAAAGTGCCGCGCTGCGAGGTGTGCCATCGCCCGGGACACACGTCGGCCACCTGCTGGTATGCGGCCAGCTCTTCACACCCAAAAGTGAGTAATGTCTTATTTACAACATACAACATATATGTAGATTTGTACAAAAAGATAGTGGTAATTAATGGTTGTAATCTGATTGCATACATAGACACGGGCAGCAAATTAAATATTATCACTGTGGCATATGCTGATAAGTTAAAATTAAAGATTAAGCCTTCCGTGGTTACAATGAGAGGTTTTGGAGGCGCATATTCGCCCTCTTTAGGAACGTCCTACGTGAATGTTCACATTGACAATATTATTTTGAGTGGATTTGTGGAAATAACTAATTACGATATGGCTGATATAGATTTAATAATCGGACAATCAATGATAAATAAACCTAATATCGGTTTAATTGTATCACAAAATTTTGTTAAGTTTGTGGGTAGTTCTGAAACTTTTGATAGTACTCTTAGTGATATAAAATTACATGACACAGACTTTATAACCAAATTTCCAGTGTATTTAAAACACAGCTGTATAATACCACAACAAAGTGTTGCTATGGTACAAGTTTATCTCAATATTAATACTAATGATACATTTCTTGTGAATTCTGTATATTTTGAGTTGGGCTGTATGTCTTATATAATTTTGGGTGGACTTGTAAGGTCGAAAGATTGCTTTTTAAAACTAATTAATATCGGAGACAAAATAATTGAATGGAAACAGAATAGATTAATAGCACGCGCAGAAATTGTTACTAATAAAAAGGAGAGTATACAAAGTAGTACGAATGTTATGATACTTGACCAATCTACCGACAAGGAATTGCATTTATCTGATATAGATATAGGAGATTTAGAAAGGAATGATTGCAGTCGACTGTTACGGTTACTGAATAAATACAGACATTTGTTTGCGAAAAATACAAAAGATTTGGGATGTACAGACATACTTGAGATGCATATTCAGACCAAAACTGAGCAGCCTGTCTTTTGCAAGCCTTATCGACTCTCTCACAAAGAAAATGAAATTGTAAATGAAAAGGTTCAAGATCTTATTGATGCAGGTGTAATACGGAACTCCATGTCTGATTATGCAAGTCCAGTGGTCCTTGTAAAGAAAAAAGGTGGTGATTATAGGCTATGTATAGACTACAGAGCCCTTAATGCACGCACTATTAAAGATCGATATCCTCTGCCTCATATAGACGATCAGGTATCCCGCCTCTCTGGTAAATCTTTCTTTACAACTTTAGACCTAGCACAAAGTTACTATCAAATTAACTTATCTAAAGACTCTATTCATAAAACTGCATTTGTTACGCCTTCTGGGCAATATGAATTTTTAAAAATGCCATTTGGTTTAGCGAATGCACCAGCTGTATTTTCACGTCTTATCAAAATCGTTCTAGGTAGCTTAGGTAATGACGTAGCTACTTATCTCGATGACGTCATGTTACCTACAACTTCTGTTGATGACGGTCTTAAATTACTAGATAATGTATTAAAGCTCTTATCGGAAGCAAATTTGAAATTAAACCTTAGCAAATGTTCGTTTCTTAAGAGAAGTGTTAATTACTTAGGTCATGAGATAACTGCAGGCACAGTTCGACCAGGACAGGCTAAGATTAGTTGCGTATCTGAATATAGAAGACCTCGAAACGTGCATGAAATAAGACAGTTTATTGGTCTATCATCTTATTTTAGGAAATTTATTCGTGGGTTTGCTGAAATAGCTAGACCTCTCACACAGTTGACAAAAAAGGATGTTCAATGGACGTGGGGCTCTGCCCAAGAAACTTCATTTCAAACGTTAAAAGAGCGTCTTGTCGAGAGACCAGTATTAGGTATATACGATAGGAATGCTCGCACTGAGCTTCATACTGACGCTAGTAAGCTAGGGCTGGGAGGTATCCTTTTGCAATACCAAAGCGATGGTGTTTTAAAACCAATTGCATACTTCAGTAGGGTTACAAGTAAAGAAGAACAGTTTTATCATAGTTATGAGCTTGAGACATTGGCAGTTGTAGATTCCTTGAAGCGCTTTAGAGTATATCTCGTAGGTGTTCCGGTAACTGTAGTGACAGATTGCGCCGCATTACGGACAACTCTAGTAAAAAAAGACCTCATTCCCCGTATAGCTCGCTGGTGGCTGTCAATTCAAGATTATGATCTGCAAATTGAGTATCGATCTGGCAGTCGAATGAGACACGTAGACGCCCTAAGTAGAAATCCAGTACAGGACTCTGTCCTATTCATTGATAACTCTGATTGGCTGGTGACATTACAATTACAAGACGAAAGTATTCAATCTCTTTTAACTCAGCTACGGAATGGTACAGACAATCAAAACATTATTTCTAACTATGCTATAAAGGATAACATCCTCTATAGAAAAACAATTAACGGGGACCGTTTTGTTATACCTAAATTGGCAAAATGGGGATTATTACAAAAATTTCATGACCAAATAGGACACGTTGGTTTTGATAAGTGCGAAAAAACTATTAAGGCACAGTTTTGGTTCGAGGGCATGACTAGATTTATTCGGAAATATATTAAGTCATGTCTTCAATGTGCTTACGGCAAAGGAGAGCACGGTAAATTACAGGGAGAACTACATCCGATCGAGAAGGTGGCCATCCCGATGCATACGTTACATGTTGACCATTTAGGCCCATTTGTAAAAACACGTAAAGGAAACGCGTATATACTAGTTGTTATAGATTCGTTCACAAAGTTTGTATTTGCAAAACCTGTCAAAAGTTGTAGCTCCATGGAAACTATAAAACAATTGAAAGAGATCATTTCGCAGTTTGGAAATCCTAACAGGATTATTACAGATAGAGGCAAAGCGTTTACTAGCCGGTATTTCAAACAATTTTCAGAAGAAATGCAATTTAAACATATTTTGAATGCCATTGCCAGTCCTAGGTCGAATGGCCAAGTAGAACGGGTAAATCGAACTTTGATTAACGGATTGAACACTATGTCTAATAGCGAATGCACCTGGGATGATCACCTAATTGATATAGTTTGGGGCATTAATAACACTCCTCACGCAATTACTGGTTTTGCTCCTTTTAAGTTATTATTTGGGCATCCCAATTCGCGCTTACCGGCATACCCTACTGGAGAACCCAATGACTTCGAAAGTCAAGCGAAAGCGTTAGAAGAAAGGCGAAACGCGGCTAAATTGAGTATTGACAAACGTATGACACTTATGAAGGATAGGTTTGATCGATCTCATAAAAAATGCATTAAGTACTCGGTGGGACAACTGGTACTTTGGAAAGGGGGAATAACCAGAGAAAGCGCTAATATAACTAGGAAACTTAACGGGTTGTATACAGGACCCTATAGGGTATGCAAAGCAGAACAGTCGTTAGATCGCTATACTATATGTAGTATTAAAGGCATGAAAGGTTATCGAAAATTTACTGCTGTTGTTCGCGGTGAAGTCCTCCGACCTTACAAATCTTCCATTTCCGACGATAGCAGTGGCAGTGACCATGAGGTTGATAGAGATGATTTGATAGACTTATTAGAGAGTTGATAGTAAAATAATAAATAATGTTGGTCAATTAATAAGGATGTTAAGTATTAAGTAATTAATACAAAGCTATGAAAGTATAGTAATAGATCAAAAGTGTACGAAACAAATATTGTATTCAGAAATAAACTGTTGAACAAAATATGTATTCATTCGTTCTATTAATATTTAGTATCAGATATCAGATAAAACAAAATCAAACTACTTCAGGATAGAAGCTGCATAAGTTACAATAAAAGCTATGTGATATAGAACAAATAAAAGCTGTGTGATGTGTAACAAATTAAAAGCTGTGTGATGTGTAACAAATAAAAGCTGTGTGATGTGTAACAAATAAAATCTGTGTGATGTGTAACAAATAAAAGCTGTGTGATGTGTAACAAATAAAAGCTGTGTGATGTGTAACAAATAAAAGCTGTGTGATGTGTAACAAATAAAAGCTGTGTGATGTGTAACAAATAAAAGCTGTGTGATGTGTAACAAATAAAAGCTGTGTGATGTGTAACAAATAAAAGCTGTGTGATGTGTAACAAATAAAAGCTGTGTGATGTGTAACAAATAAAAGCTGTGTGATATAAAAAAAAAAATTAAAGCTGTGTGATATATAACAAATAAAAGCTGTGTGAGCCAAGACAAAATAATTTAAGACATACAATCTGTGTGAAGTAGGCTAAATAAAAATTGTGTGATCTAGGATTAATAAAAGTCGTATAAATTAGACAATATAAGATTTAATTGCTGCTTAAACATGTCAATTCCAGGTGCCATACACCAGCAACAACCCAGACACCATTAGCAGCGCTGATCGCCGTGGGACACGGCATACACAGGATAGCCGAATGTTATCGAGTAACACTTCCGGCCTCACATAATATGTGAACCATTATTTAATTATTGTTTTATAATATAATTAGTGATTTTATAATCAAATGAATAATTGATTCATACCGGCGCAATAAGCCCTTTTGTTATTTAAGTTGTACAATTATATTTTTGTTATCAAGTAACACTTCCGGCCTCACATACTTAATATGTGAGCGATTATTTACAAACTAGTTCAGGTACATCCTAATGATTAGGTAATATATAGAACTTATTTTTGTTTTATAAATAGTAATTTTGTAATCAAGAAAATAGTTGATTCATATTTCTTTATACTTATATTTTATGGCGCCTTCCGCTTGACAGCTTCCGGCGCCGCGGCGTAATAAACCTTTAATGTTATAAAATTATATAACTTGATATTATTAAGTAATAAGTAATAATTGTACGTAAATAATCAACAGAATAATTAAGATAAACAATATTTAATATTACCTATTAAGTTTGTATTAAAGTAGGTCAAGACGGATTGTATTGTATTAAAGTAGGTCAAAACGGATTGTATAAATACCGGCGGTTAGCATATTTCAACCCCTTTTTGTACTCTACCCGTCGCAACGTGCATTAAAGAGAACTTATTATCTTCGTGTCTAATTATCGCCGCCACCCTGATAATCCTTCAACAATATTTATTAATTAAATTAAAAAAGTTTTAAAAAGACTATTTTTGTAGAGAATTATGATTCACTAGAGGGGTTGAGGTTGGGTTGGTATTGTCATTATGGTATGGGTTGGTATTGTCATTATCCTTTTGTATTTTTGTATGTAAATTTACATTATAATAAATGAAGTCATTTGGGTACGAAAAGGTCGTATTTTATTTACATAACAATACATTAAAATAAGCACTATTCAATTTCTTATCTTAAACTTACAAGGAGATCAATAAAATGCTAGTTTCGAAAATTTACACAATTTCATTTATTTTCATCCTTAACATAATTCAACACTGTCAAGAATTGAAACAAGTAGAAAAATCACTTAAAGAGTCAATCATCCAAGGAATGAGTAAAGAACACAAAAATAAATGAAATTAATGTTGACAATTAAGCTTATCGGGCTGAGATGGAAACCTGCCACACTCTTATAGTATTATCTGAGTAACCAGCAAATAAGGTTTGTCCATCAGTAGACCACGCTAGGGAGAGACACTGAGGAGGGTCTGTCTTGGAAGTTTGCGTTTGGTTAATGATTTCAGGCCTGAGCTCTTCAACCATCTCCTTGCTTTCCAGATCCTGTAAAAAAGCAGTTTAATAATATGTATTTTTTTTAGAAGTGATTTTTTGTTATTTATATTTTCCAAATATATCTTTAACAGCTAAAAGACATTTACAGCTAGATATGCTTGAGTAAGTGGTACCCGCATTTACACCTTCAATCACTTTCGATAAAAACCACCAGGTTGGCAATCTACTTAGAGGGCATCACTGTGGTACCTTCCAACGCATGGTTGCCACTTATGAATTATAGAACCTTAATGGAAAATATTTCCTAAATTTTAGTTATTAATTAAATCGATACATACCCAGATCTTGATGGAAGGTCCGAAGGCAGCACATAGCCAGTATCTGTTGGGTGAGAAGCACAAGGCCGTGATGATATCATTGTGGTCTAAGGTGTGGAGGTGTTTGCCATCATTCAGATCCCACAACATCGCCTTCATGTCCTTACCACCAGATGCACACAAAGAGCCATCAGGTGATACAGTAACAGTGTTCAGGTAGCCAGAGTGACCCAAATGGTTAATCTTGAGCTTACAGTTAGTGAGATGCCAGACCTGTGCACAAAAAAAAACCATTGATTAAGATTTATAAACAGATTCCTAGAATAAGTATTTTATTTGTTAGAACTCTAATATAAAGCTGAACATTCATATTTATTTAAATTTGAATTATGACAAATCAATAATGAGGCTCATGAGGATTTGTATATTAGCTTTTAGGTATACCTCAGGAAGTCTTTTTTTTTGGATGAGACAAGTACCTAATATATTTTTCAACAGCTGTGAACGCTAAACGATAATTTACGAACTAGATTAGACTTTTGATACATCTAAGCATTGAAGGAATCAAGGCAATTTATAACCCTTTTCATAAATAATACACTAACCTTGACAGTTCTGTCCCAACCACAGGATACAATGATGGGGTTGGCATGATTGGGTGAGAATCTGACACATGACACCCAATCGCTGTGTCCATCATCTTGGATGGTATACTTGCACTCCGCAAGGGTGTTCCAGAGTTTGATAGTCTTGTCGCGAGAACCAGAAACTATCTGACGGTTGTCAACTGAGAAGGCTACCGAGAGTACATCCTGTGATATAAACAAAAAACTTATCAATTCAACTACACTTTGAATTGTTAACAGACTGTTGTATGATGGTCGGTATATTTACAATACTATAATTATACTACCATCTTACCTCAGACTTTTACAACACAAACACAATCTTCTGCCTCGCAAAGGCACAAAACACTAGTCTTCTGCCTCGCATAGGCACTTAGGATTATCTTCAGTGCATAATCAGCATTTACACCCTAACAAAATTAAGAGTTCTGTCACACCTTAGTATGGTCCTCGAATCGTCTGGTAGTCTTGCCTGCAGCGAGATCCCACAAACGCAAAGTCTTGTCCCAAGAACCGGAAAGGGCGTAATTACCGTCACTAGACAGCACAACATCAGAAATGAAGTGCGAATGACCGTATAAACGCTTTTGAGGTATACCGTAGTTGTTTTCGTCTCTGGTCAGCTTCCACACGATGAGGGTTTTGTCTGAAGATAAATTTCAAATTTTATTCGAATGTCTCATTTTCTATATGTATATTGGATCCTACAGTAACAAAATATTCAGCCCCATATCCGCTTGCCGCTCACAACAATCGCGTGGCAAAGTCTTATTCATCATGTTATTTTGTTGGTAAATGGTAGTATACAAGAAAACTGATATGTATTTAACCCAGCTTATTGCATATTTGTACGGTTATTGAGATAATGATTGTAAAGATGTATCTGGATTTATTAGCAAACTTACCTCGAGAGGAAGATAAGATCATGTCCGGGTATTTCGGATTAGTTGCAATTTGAGTAACCCAGCCATTGTGGCCTCTAAGAGTTCCTCGGAGTTTTAATGTTTCAGACATTTTTGAAAATGGTTTGAAGAGCGACGACTCCCTGAAGCGTCAGGTCCGGTAGCACGTGTTAAAAGAACACGAAACCTACGGTGATGGCCGACCATCAACCGCGAACTAGAGATGCCCAAATCAGTCGAGTCAAAGAGGCGACAACTTTTCAGGGTTGACCTAGTCGACTACATCGATTGTAAAACATCGCGATGATTTATGAAATCAATTTTCTAAATTATTAATCCCGTAGTTGAATAAATAAGAGACCGTTACTATAAGGTAATTTGTGATTTTTAAATGGAAATGTCGAAATTGATTTGCTACTCGCTGGGGCAATTCGTCCGAGACAAATTGAAGCCACAAATCGAAACGAAAAATCTGTCTACTACTGCCGAGTATGAATCACGATTTAAAAAAAACAATTTTTTATATTTGAGAAATTACCGGTGGCCCGGAGGCCTTTCCAGTTTTACCAGGGCAGGTGGGCGAACAAGGGCTCAGCCAGAAAGGGTGGGATTTACTCGAGCGCCTCCAAAGGAGACCTAACAACTTGAGGGAGCTCATATAGAGTCCCTTCTTTATGTCGCCGTAAAGTCGTGCTTTATATAATTAACACCACAGTTGAAACAATATAAATTTTATTGTTGTAGCGACATAAACAATTCTAAGTAATTATATTACATTAGTTATTAAACATTATAAATTATTTTTTACGTTTTAAATTTTCGGCGGTAAAAATGTCCCGTGTCACAGACTAAATTCTTTTCCCACCTCTCGTGCGTTCCGGCGTACGCATCATAAAAAGGTGCGTTATTGAACGCCACAAACTCAAGAGCAGCTGCTTCACGAATAAATCTACTACCGGATCGGAATCGCGACCCGCTGAAAAGATCCGGCGAGAAACTCAGCGAGCTAATGCCTAGGTTAAGTTGCAAGTCGAATTCTTTGTCGAGTTCGAAGAGTACGGTTATCGAAAAAACGAACGTGCTTTATCACATGAAAGAAGTAAAACTTCTTTATACCCATCCCTATGTGTATATATATACATATATGGTTCTAAGGTCTCAGTATAGTTACAACGGCTGTCCCACCATTCAAACTGAAGAAATAGGCAGAGTAGTGGTACCTACCCGTGCGGTCTCACAAGACGTCCTACTACCAGTAATTATGCAAATTTCAATTTTTACTGGATTGATATTCATTAAACGATGTTATTGCTTCACCGTGGAAGTCGATCATGAACATTTGTGAAGTACATATTTCATTAGAAGAATTGGTACTTGCCTGCAGGATTCGAACTCCGTTGCATCGCTGGATGCGAATGCACCGGACGTCTTATCCTTTAGACCACGACGACTTGTCTTCGAAGTCTCAATTCTGCATAACGAGTGCCCACTTTTGGGTACGGTAACTACCTGTGGAATTTTGAACACCACAGCATGTACGCATCGCTTAATATGGTGATAAGTAGAGCAGACACCTTATTTTTTAGGCCTTGACGAAAATATATTTATCAACTTTCCTTCGGATTTTAAGATATTTGTTAATATCAAATTAAATTCATAATGATTAATCGGAAAAGGTAAGAAATCTGAACGCAGCTAAAAATCAAATGGCACCACATGGTAGTTCCATTTTTGACCACTAGAGCTCTTCTTCTTGAGAAAATTGACGTCACGCAAACGCCATTTTGTAAAGTGTCCGCTTTAGTCAATTTTTTGAAAAAGTGTAAAATAGTTATTTCGCATGATTTTGTGTACATTAAATACCTAATAAAAGCCAAAGTTTGAATTAACGTCTTGTACGTTAATCACACACACAATTATAATGGAGGACAAGGCGTCGCTTAAAGAACTAGATCAATGGATACAACAGCTAAATGAATGCAAGCAATTGACAGAAAATCAAGTTAAAACGTTATGTGACAAGGTATGTACTATGATAGTTTCCCTTATCTTATTGTCGCTAATATTCAGCTAAAATTCAAATCTTAGGTCTAATTTGAATGTTTAAGTTGTATGATTCATGTACCTACATTTCATGAAGTTATCGGCTATCGGTATTCTTCGGATAGGTCTTGGGAAGCTGGTTGTCGTTGGTTTGGTAATCGTTTGAAAATATGGGGGCTCTACAACATTGCGACGCTAGTTATAAATTATTGATATTGTTTACCACACCCAATTTTTGTTCATAGTTAGTTACTTAATATTCTAATTGTTCGAAAGATATTTTTAGACACGCACGGAAGCTGCTAATCAATTAACATTATCCATTTTATGTCCAATTTAGGATGTTTAAATAGGTTAGAAAGGTTATTAAATGTTTGCATGAATGTTGTTTTTGGTATGATAGATAAGAGAAAAAAATAAACAGAATGTTGGTTCAATTGAATTATGATGTAAAGTTTGTTTTAATGTCATCTAAGTCACTGGAGTAAAAATGTAGGAAGTGCATCATGTTCTGTGATTCCACCAACATCTTTATTTTTTTTTAAATAAACAGAACATCATACAGTTGTTCCCATCACCTGTTTTTTGTCATGATTTTGCAGTGCCTAGACCTACAATATAATGTAAATGCAATTGTAGAGGGTGCAGCTGAACCATTAATTCAAATATTCATTATTTTAATGTAATTATATTCTACATTCTACATTTTTAGTTACAGTAAGAAAGTCAAAAAGAGAATTATACAATTTTAAGTAACAAAGATCCATTACCAACAAGCACCTATAATTGTTTGAGTTCTAAATAGTTCTATGCTCATCTTTTAATTATTATTTTTCAATTAAAGTTTTCTACTAAATTTCTGTTTATTAAAATAACTTGAAGATAAAAGAAAAAAACAATTCTTAAAGTTCCTATGATTTTTTTTTTTTGTTTCAAACTCAATAAATATTTTGATATTTAGAGTATGAAGAATTTTTATAGATCAACTCATCTGTGAACATTGCATACAAACTACATATATAATCTTGCATATGTGTTTGACTATGAAATGAATTGTTTAGTTTGTATGTGGCTTAAAGTGCCATATTGTGATGTACTTTAGATAACATATTTTTTTTTGTATTTGAAATTGATTTACAAGTAAAAATTCTACATTATGAACATTTGTAGATAAGTGTTGAGCAAATCTAAGATGAAAACTGTGTTTAGCTGAGAATGAAGACTGATGAAATTGTGTAAAATTAACATTTTTCCTCTGTACAATATTTACCTATTTGGCTACTGATTTTTTTTATTGTTCAGATGATTGAATAATCATTACCAATAAGTTCTTCATTGATTATTGGAGTAAACATATATTGGAATAAATGCCACACACCTTAAGATATAGGTTTGAAGTCTCAGTTGTCTCAAAGGGCTATCCCTCCCAATTACTGCATTATGCCAGAAATAGCCTAAAGGGCTATTCCAGTTACACGCGGATGGGTACATGACTCCACTGGTACAACCTGGGAGAACTAGCACTAGCCCTTGTAAGAGCAGTGCTTTGCAGTATCGGCAATCACTGGATCAGAATTGCGACCCATTAAGAATATCCTGTAAGAAACTCAATTGGTTGTGTCTACGGGTTATTTCACTTGTCGAACTCTTCATCATAATCAGCAAGTTTGATGATTAATGATGACCAGTGCTTGAAGAGCCTTAAAGCACCGAGAGTAGATCAGGGGGATCCGACAAGACGTGTTTCGGGCAACGGCGGCTTTGCCTTGCCCTATCGCCCATATTGAAATACTAGTGTACGCCTACAAATCAACCCACTACCAGGAATTATGCAAATTTGTAGATTGTAATTAGTATATAATACACAATCATTTATCATGGATATCATTTAACTAATATACTTACTAAGTATTTGTTTAAATAACTGACAACTGCTGGTGAGATTGAACCCTGGATTTGCTTGATATGAGTACACATTATCCTTTTGGCTTACAAAAATTTCTGATGATCCTTGATTAATCCTGTTACATAGCAATTTGGAAGAAAAAGATTGCAAGCTTGAGCTTGCTGAAGCTGAAGAGCTTGCAAGATTAGAATGTTGAAAAAGTTAAATAATATAGAATTTCAAATAACCTTTTAATTAATGGTAGAACGTCTTATGAGTCCGCACGGAGAGGTACCACAACCCTGCCTATTTCTTTGGTGAAGCAGTAATGTGTTTCGGTCTGAAGGGTGGGACAGCCATTCTACTGTACAGTGACCTAGTGAAATTCATAGGTAAAGGTAGGTGGCCGCATTTACGTTATAGACGTCTATGGGCTCCAGTAACCACTGATCACCATGTGGGTCGTGAGCCCTTCCACCCATATAATAATATAAAATGTGTGGATAAACATAATTTGAATTTTGTTCTAATTAGAGACTACTTTTGTAAATGCTACCACCTTAGTTTTACGTGCCTAGAAAATCTACATGGATCTAGTCCAAAATGTGATTAAATATTGTATTTTTAACTAGCAAAATTTTCTAGTGGTTCGAGGAGATCAAAATTTTTGTAAAAGATTCCATCCATCCATCAAGATTCCAGATTTTGGTATTATATTTTCATTACATTGATGGGTGAATGAGCTCATGGCTCATCTGGTGTTAAATAGGCATTAAGTTAATCCTAATAAATGATGATAGACAGGGATAGTACTTTCTACCTGTGAAGGCCGACAGTACACCCTACCACCAGTAAATACAAAGATATACTACATATTTGTCTATGAATAACATAGTTATTAATAAATATCTGTTCAGCACCATACTTAATATATGCTTCATCAAAGATTGAATTGGGGATATTAATGCAGTGACGCTGTTACAGGCCTCACATAACATAAACACTTTTTGCAATTATCAAAATGTCCTATTCATAGACGTATATGAAGCAATATTTATATTGTTTTCATATTATAATTTAAAATATTAAGAGATTGAAATTTTTCAAATATGCTATAATTGAAATTCACTTAGTGAAAACACATTTTAGTCACAGAGGCCAATAAGTTATAATGACATATTGATAACTTTCTTTGAAAACATTTTGAAGGACTTTTGATATTCCTGATTATAAAATTGTTTTTTGACTACACTGTCACTCTATCTATCATTAATTTGCTATCATACAATTTTGAAAGTGGGAACGGTCTAAATGTAGACTTGGGTAGATTATTTTTACTATGAGCTTAACCTCACTATTTTAAATTTCTTTTTAAAACTATGCACTTGAAGTACTGTTTTACTAACTATATAGTACTTTTACTTTTCTAGTGAGTTATTAGATGCAATGATAACAGGATACGCTTCTTTAGTAAATCAAATGCATATTTTGATTATGTAATCTGAAATGTTCATTGTTTTCACACAGAAATCGACTATAAATTAGACACGAAAAATTTTGTTGGTCTAGTTGGCTGAAATAATATTAGTTTGATGTATTGACAGTATTTTGCATTAAATTTTAGAAACATATATTAGAAAGAAATATGATACAGATATCGAAGACGGACGCTAGACAAGCATTTATGATATCATGCAAATTTGAAACCTATTAATACTAGATTAAGTATTCAAATTCTGTTTTAAAGCACGTTGCTTTTTATTTTTTTTTTCAATACTAAAAATTTGTTGAAACGTTTCGCGCTTTCTCTATTTTGCCTTGATGGCAATGGCAACGACAGAAACCTTCCTTTAAACTGCTAATATTGATTTTACTAATTTTAAAATCAATCAGAGAAACGACGCGCAAGCGCTTGCTCCAAACGGGATAGGTTCACGGGAATATTCCAAAATTTTGCCTATTTCTGCCGCGAAGCAATAATTCGTTTCGGTTTGATATACGAAATAGCTACTAAGTATGCAGTAGGTACCATGGTTTTGAATGTTCGTTGTTGTACTATAGCCCCCGGTAATCAATTAATACCTGTAAGCTCGTTCAGCTGAGAATGCAATAAAAAAATCACGTCCAAGCAAACCTATGATAATAATCACTTATTTGTATTTAAATAAGTTTATTTAACCCAAAACGTTGATTAAGATTCTGTATTTTAGATAGATACATAATTATTATCATATATTTTATATGTATAATATGTTTTTTTTGTTTTGTTTTTTATTGCTTAGATGGGTGGACGAGCTCACAGCCCACCTGGTGTTAAGTGGTTACTGGAGCCCATAGACATCTACAACTTAAATGCGCCACCCACCTCGAGATATAAGTTCTAAGGTCTCAGTATAGTTACAACGGCTACCCCACCCTTCGAACCGAAACGCATTACTGCTTCGCGGCGGAGATAGGCGGGGTGGTGGTACCTACCCGTGCGGATTCACAAGAGGTCCTACCACCAGTGCAATCAAGCATAATCTATCATAAGTAAGTGTTCTGTTTCTCTAGAAATTACTGCACCGAATCGGTTCTTCCGTGAACTTAGGAAATTGCTATCAAACGATAAAGTAAAAAGATTATTGTTAATGGCCTGCATGATCTTTGTGGTTTTGAGTGAGATATAAGTATTAAGATCATTATATCGACCGTTAGTTGCCTATTGATGAGCATATGATATATGTTTACTGTGTAGATTAACGTAGAGGTAGCTTAACCGGTAAAAGACTTAACGTTGTGAACTTTCAAATAAATCCAAGTCCTGTTTACTTCTTTTTTTTTAATTTACTTAGTTTGAGCGAGCATTTTCTTTTTTACAGGAATGTAATAATGTAGATACATATTCCTTTCGATGTTTTTCGTCATTTCATGTAGTTTTAGATCTACTTATCTACATAAGTTACTCTTGTTTTTGTGACCTTGTGCTTGAATAACTTTTTAGCAAGTTCTAACGCAAAGTCACGTTTTTCAGCATAAAACAATGGATGACTCACAGCAATTAACTTTGGTACACGATTCATTATCGCTTCATCGCTATCAACCAAGTGACGTACAGTACCTTCTGTATCTATACAGACTTCTATAGTATACCTATAGAGAATCCTACCTAAAATAACCTACCGCGCCTTTTATTTATCGGTAAGATAAGACGGAAGGAAGCACGGAAGGTGGACAACGAAATCTTTGGCTTTTTTATTTATTGCTTAGATGAGTGGACGAGCTCACAGCCCACCTGGTCTTAAGTGGTTACTGGAGCCCATAGACATCCACAACGTAAATGCGCCACCCACTTTGAGATATAAGTTCTAAGGTCTCAAGTATAGTTACAACGGCTGCCCCACCCTTCAAACCGAAAGGCTTAATTACTGCTTCACGGCAGAAATAGGCAGGGCGGTGGTACCCACCCGCGCGGACTCACAAGAGGTCCTACCACCAGGCTATTACTAATCTCATAAATACGTCTTCTTCGAGTGCAATCTGTCATTAAAGTATAATTTTTTAAAGTTTGTTTGATAGCGTATTTACAGCTTGCAATTCCAGTACTTGCAGCGTCATTAACCACGACCACTCTGCCAAGAGTGAACAACTATGAAGAAGGATAGTCTTATTTAGTTGTAGCCAGTTTAGTTTGTATGAGGCTTGCTTTCTTTCTTTATTGTTGTAGTTTATGACGTCATGGGCTTGAAGTCTCAAATGTGGCAAGGTATGGCAAGGACTGTCTGAAACAGGCATAATAGGGGTACACACCCGTAAATGCGATCCAAACCCTCTGACACAGCCCACTGAGTTTCTCGCCGGATCTTCTCAGCGGGTCGCGTTTCCGATCCGGTGGTTGATTCTGCGAAGCACGGTTCTTGCTAGGGTTCGTGTTAGCAACGTCGTCAGGTTTGAGCCCCGTGAGCTCACCTACTAGTTAAGGTTACGCTGAAATAGTCTCTCAAGGCTCTCAGCTTAGTTAGGAATAAAAAAAGAGCCATCGTAGTATACGGGTGAACTGAAAAGAATTTATGCGAAAGAATATTGCAAGAAAAACAATATTTGTAAATGTTCCATCTCTTTGTTGATTAACAATGAATTTGATGTGACAAAGTTAATGTTCTGTTATCTATATATTAATACGTGAAGCAATAACTTTGTATCCCTTTTTACGAAAATTGCGGGGACGGAGGAGTATGAAATTTTCCACACTTATAGAGAATATAGAGAAGAAGTGCACAATGCTAATATTTTTTTTAAATAATGCATAAAAGATACATTAAATCAATAAAGAAAACATTACACACACTACAGACCATGTATTTGACGCACTCACGCATGCATACTATTTATTGTCAAACTTTTGTTGTTGACGTCTGTTGTCAAATTGAGAATAGATTAAATATTGTTTGTCTCTGTTAATATTTTTATAATGTAGTATTGGCGAAATCTGTGATTATAGAAGTATAAAATACAATCATAATAGTGTACAAACTTACAATTCCAATTAATTATAGTCGAATTTCGACTACTGCGGGACCTCTAGTTTCAAGTTATTTCAAGAATAGAGTGTTGACGTGCAGGTTGATTTAAAAATGACCTTTAATTACACCAACGCACGAACGTGTAACGACTTCACACTTGAGAAATTGTGTTTTTTTTTAAACTGAATATATTATATTAGATACTTGTTAATTTTATAGAAGCTTCTTGAAGTCCTTGTGAAAATTGTACAGCTAATTTGTCTTTATTATTGTGTATGTCGAGTATGGCGAATTCTCTAAAATTACTACATACAGATTTTTTTGAGATGCACTTCATAGCGAAACAAAATAACTTACTGAAGAAAAAAAAAGTATTCCATAAGTAAAAATAGTCTTGACCATCATAATAATATAAGAGTCACAATAGACAAATCGTTCTAAGTGAATTATAACATTATAGCCGAGCTAAATAGAAAACACTACGGTTTACATTTCTTCAAAAGATTGACTTACAAGTTACAAGTAGATAAAAGCATTGTCCAAGATATGAATTCCACATTGGCTCGTTGTTAAATATTTTATATGATTTACTAAAAATCATAAATTTATTTTAATTCAATATAGTATTAAGAAGATATAAACTGTGTCGTGGCTTTGGTCGATTGGGATTATTATGCGTTTTACCAAATAACATTAATCATATGAAGCATTGAATTTGCATGATATTTCATCAATGGCAGGAAGCTTTGAAGTGAATGTTATTCATTAAATGTAATAAGTGTATCGTATGTAGTAATAGGGGAAGGCGGACACGCGTGATTGTACGTGATGGATTTGCTTGTTCCAATATTTGCGCTCACAAGTACATATATGGTAGTGATGTTGAAAATGATTCAATGCAAATGTTTGAAAAATTTCGGAAAACATATTGTACTTATGTATGTGCGATACATATTCTTTACTAAAGTATTAACAAACATAAACAAAATCTATATATATAAAAATGAATTGCTGTTCGTTAGTCTCGCTAAAACTCGAGAACGGCTGGACAGATTTGGCTAATTTTGGTCTTGAATTATTTATGGAAGTCCAGAGAAGGTTTAAAAGGTAGATAAATATGAAAATGCTCGGAATTAAATAAAAGTAACAATTTTGTTTTCCCTTTAATGTGTCCCTCGTCGGACGGATTCCTTTTGTTTGTTTTAAGTTTATTTTATACAAAAGTTTAGGTCTTTTATTTATAGATTGAGGCACTACGAAGTCTGCCGGGTCAGCTATGTTTAATAACGGATATTTCCATTTAAAGAAAATGTTTCAAGAACTAAAAGCACACGTAACTTTTACTGTAAAGTTGCTTGATAATTATTTATTGTTAATTACGTCTAAGTAATTACTGTATCATTCTATGAAGCATTAAAGCTTTTTTTTATTTGCGGAACATTTAGTAAAAATTATGTAAGCAATACCTTATAAAAACCATGTTAGGCGTTCTTAATAACACAATGAGTTTAGTATTATAATTATTGCAACATGAGAGAATTACGTTCTATTGTCAGCATTTAAACTAGATGTTTTGGCTAATTAATAAATATGTATTGTGCAATCGTTATAACATATTGCATATTGAAATAGTGGTTTTATTTTTAATTATCTGTCATTTTTTGAAATGAACTGAAATGAATATAAAGAGCTTGGTTGAAAAATCGCCCGGTGGCACTGTAGTTAGCATGCCTAACTGCTTAGCAGAGGGATCTGGGTTCGATACCTACCCACATTGGGCAAAGAGATTTGTTTACTTTTTGTATGAATCTTTGAATTGCATATATTTAAACAAATATATGGGTTTAAGTTTATGAGGATCCTAGTTCAGGCTTAAGTCACTGAGTGTTATTTGGGCCCGATAGTTTATTTACGTATCTTATTATACCATTAAACGAGCAATTCTTGTATATTAATATATACTTATATAATCTGAATCTCGGAAACGGCTCCAAAGATTTTCATAAAATTTAGTATACAGGGGATTTGGGGGGCGATAAATCGATCTAGCTACGATTTATTTTCAGAAAATGTTGTTTTATTCGTGTTTTCAATAATCAACTCTTCCCGACATCTATTGGCGAATACTATTTTTCTTAATTGAGGGCAACTAACCGCTTTAAAGACACAACAAGATGGCGTTATCAAAAAAAAAAACCGGTCATCGTGTAGTTTAACTTTAATTTCAAATGTCCAGACCGCATCGTTTGGTCTGAGCGATTTTAATCTTTCATTAATTCCAGGCAAAGGAGATCCTGACGAAGGAATCTAACGTCCAAGAAGTAAAATGTCCGGTGACCGTATGCGGCGACGTGCACGGTCAGTTTCACGACTTGATGGAGCTGTTCCGCATCGGGGGACGTTCTCCGGACACCAACTACCTGTTCATGGGCGACTACGTGGACCGCGGCTACTACAGTGTCGAAACGGTCACATTGCTCGTTGCGCTTAAGGTGAGTAGCCCCCACCGCAGCCGATAAGAAGTATTTTCGAAACTTAAATGAAGAAGGAGGTTTTTAAACGTCTTATAATATACCAGACACATTTTTCATTGTTCTTCCATTTTTTGTTTTTATTTATTGCTTAGATCAGTGATGGGCAAAGTGCGGCCCGAAGTAATTAATCCGGCCCGCCGAGAGTCCATCCATCCTAAATATTCTAGTCAGCATTTTAGCACGTAAAATAAAATCTGACGTTTATAATTGAAAATCTTCGAATTTTTTATTAAAGCTTCAATTCGTCAGGGGTGTTTTGAGCCTCATTATCTCATAAAATAATTAACTTGCCATCATTATAATTATCTCGGCAGTCTGTCACAGGTATTAGTTTATTTATTGAAAAAAAAAAAAACATTATTTTCACCTATCTATCACACGCCTCCGGTCTCACACGCCTAACAAGGCTTAATAGTAAAAGGTATTTTGTTTATTAAAAAGCTTTAGTACAAAATGCATTTTTTTCTATAATTCTGGCGCTCCATTAGAATTTCTTAAACTTTGTGGCCCGCCATTAAAAATGTTTGCTCACCACTGGTTTAGATGGTTGGACGAGCTCTCAGTCCACCCAGTGTTAAGTGATTACTGGAGCCCATGGACATCTACAACGTAAATGCGCCACCCACCCTGAGATATAAGCTCTAAGGTCTCAGTACAGTTACAACGGCTGTCCCACCCTTCAAACTGAAACGCATTACTACTTCACGGTAGAAAATAGGCAGGGTGGTGGTACCTACCCGTGCGGACTCACAAGAGGTCCTACTACCAGTAATAACAATGCGATTTCTTCACCGTGGAAGCCAATCGTGAACATTTGTTAAGTACCTACGTATTTCATTAGAAAAATTGGTACCCGCCTGCGGGATTCGAGCACCGGTGCATCGCAAGATACGAATGCATAGGACGTCTTATCCTTTAAGCCACGACGTCTTCTGGACCGAAATATTAAGCCAATTTCATACATTGCGGAGAGTATTAAACGGTAGGCAGCGGCTTTGATCTGCCCCTGGTATTGCTGACGTCCACGAGCGACAGTAATCAATCACCATCAATTGGACCGTAGGTTGTATGCGGTCTGCCAAAAAGGGAAATAAAAAAAATTACACAATTTACGAATGTATGGTTTTTACATGTGGTTAGTTAAAGGTTTACCTTTATACAGCAATCATTATATCAACGCTTCAAACAATATATTCAGAAGTTTCTTAATAAATGAGAATTTGATCTCATGTCTGAGGGTAGGCGCCGGCAATAAATATTATGTTTTCCTCATAATTGATCCGAAAAATTGCCTGCTATAATACAAGCTTGCATACAAAGTCTTATCGTGTTCTTTTTTGAAGTCTCATATTGTTTCAGAATGTTACGTATTGCATTGTAGACTTTTAAATTCCTGTTACATAAATATCGACTGTATTGGCCGTATTATACAGTCATGTCTTCGCTTAATCTTCTTCTTTTTCTCCACCTTATCCCATTAGGTGGGGTCGGCACAGCTAATTTTTCTCTTCCATTCTCTTCTATCAGCCGTCATCTCAACGCTCACTCCTCTCTCTCTTATATCGTCATTCACACACTCCATCCATGTCTTCTTCGGTCGACCTCTTCCTCCTCTACCTTGCACTACCATTTCCATACATCTCCTAGTCACATGCATCTTCTCTCTACGCATCACATGTCCATACCACGCTAACCGCTAACCTTGTATTCGCTTAATATAATTTTATTTTATTTTAAATCAGAAGCGAATTAAGAGAGTATATGACTGATTTTCTCCCAGTCGGTTGCTCTCCTTGTTGCGATCGTGACATGTTTTGTTAATTGATTTTCGTACACGGCGTGTGAAAATTACCGGAAAGCACTAAATAGATTATTCGGCCGCAAACGAACCGCGCAAATATAAAACACTAATAGAATTTACATAAAACAGAAATGATTTTGTTATCCACCAGGCACCAGGGGCAAGAATAAACTTTTCATAATAAACATTCTTTGAGAGTCATAAACTAAACTGAAATTTGTGTTTCGTAGTGTATATTCATATAATCTTTGCTGTGAAGGTCGTCCTAACCTGAAGACTGTCGATAAAATATATCCATATCAAAGCAGCTGCAGTGAGGAGTTTGTTTTGTAACATCTCACAATCAATATCTGGTCACACCGAAATGTTGAGGATAGACCAAGCGATTTTCTACATTTTAGATTTCTGTTCTAATTCAAAGCTCTTTATTACATAATATAATTGTTTGAAGCTTTTTTCGTTACATAGGTAATATGGATTAGATAGGGCATTTGGCGTCAAATGACAGTGATTCTTTTTTTTTTTTTTTTTATTGCCCTTGTAGGCAGACGAGCATACGGCCCACCTGATGGTGAGTGGTTACCGTCGCCCATGGACTTCAGCAATGCCAGGGGCAGAGCCAAGCCGCTGCCTACCGTTTAATACTCTCCACAAGCCTCTATTCAATATTATTCAGTTAATAATGAAAAACATCTAAAGGACGTGAAGGAACGTTTTTTCCTCTAAGTATATTACAGTTTTAGATGTATTCCTTATAGAAACGTTTCTATTTACGTCGCATATAGTCTTGAACCTATGCCGTCGGAAACCGGATCCTATTTTGATTCACTCTCGTAGAGGCAGGCGCCTCTACGTCATCGGTACACTGAACTTTGAACTCCACGTGGATTGTGCATTGAAATTATGAACGATTATAACCGAACGAAGGTCATTTATTAGCGCACCGTGTCTTCATTAATTTTTTGACTACCGTATTCAATGCACGTCGCGATTAATTCGTTAATATCACGACGATCCAATACCGAAATCATTGACAATGTATCATACTGGTGGTAGGACCTCTTGTGAGTCCGCGCGGGTAGGTACCACCGTCCTGCCTATTTCTGCCGTGAAGCAGTAATGCGTTTCGGTTTGAAGGGTGGGGCAGCCGTTGTAACTATACTGAGATCTTAGAACTTATATCTCAAGGTGGGTGGCGCATTTACGTTGTAGATGTCCATGGGCTCCAGTAACCACTTAAGTGGGCTGTGAGCTCGTCCACACATCTCAGCAATAAAAAAAAAACGGGAAGGAATATTATTGGCTAAAACTATCACAGTGATTTGTGTTTAAAAAAAAATACGTCCTTGTTTCAAATCTAGTATGAAAGCAGAATATTACACATTTCCAGATTTGAAGCAAATTAATAGTACATTGCAGATGGAATAAATAAATTAAGACGTAACTTTTCAAAAGGCTCGCAATGCGCGATTTTTTGGAACTTGTCCTTTAGAGAATTAGCATTTGTAATGAAGAAGAAAACATTGTTATCTGTCTCAATCAATGATAAAGTTCGATCACCGCCTACGTTGTTTGTTTTATCTGATATCAACGAAATTTGACTATATCGATATAGAAAATACTAGTGAATTCCGGCCTTGCTAGCTAGCCACTTTTTTTCCTACCTAAGCTGATGGTCTTGAGAGACCATATGAGCGTCACCGGGCGAGTAGGTGAGCTCACGGGGCTAAAACCTAACGTTGTTGCTAACACGAACCCTAGCAAGAGCCGTGCCTCGTAGAATCTACCACCGGATCGGAAACGCGACCCACTGAGAAGACCCGGCGAGAAACTCAATGGGCTGTGTCTGTGGGTTAATTTACTCGCCGAGCACTTCGTCGCAAGCGACGGGTTCGACGAAAACGATGACCGATGATTGGGGTACCTAAAAGCACCGTTAGTGGATCGGGAGGTTCCGAAATGACGTGTTTTGGGCGACGTTAACTGTTTACCATTCGGTCTGCAGGATCGGGAATGTAGTTACCGGAGGCCACGATGAGAGGATTCTCGTGTCGTGCCGCTTTCTCGAAATGGCGCATTGATGCCGACTGTAGATACTTGCTGATGAACTCTAGGTCCAGGTCCTCGTGCAGGTCGATATTCCTGACGAACCACGGGGCTCTGACGGCTATCCTGCAAAAACGGGATTGAATGATTTGAAGGGGTTTCAAGTTAGTGCGGGCCGCGTGAGCGAACACTACACTTGCATAGGTCATGACGGGGCGTGTGCAAGTTTTTGCTAGCCACAAGGCAGCCTCATGGTTGTGCGTCTTTACACATCCATGAACAGCTGTGACCACATTGCATCAAATGGGTTGCAAGCTTCTTTGATACGATTAGGAATTTCGAAAAGTAAAATATAAAACTTGCTAATTACAAAATTAGTAGTTTAAGATATATAAAAGGTACATGAGGAATTAAGAGTGTACAATTAAAACTCAAACAATACAGCAAAGATTTTTTTAAATATTAATCTTGTACAACGTGACTCGACTTGCAATGATTATTATGTTTTATGAATAAGCGATTTCACGTTATCTCGTGGAAGGGGAGGCGTAATTGAACTTTTTAATTACAATGTTTTACTTATCACATATTGAATTTGAACTGTGAAAAATGCACAGAAGAACTGATTGCCTCCGATTTTATATATATTTGCATTAGATAGTGAACGAGCTCACTGCCCATGTGTTGTTAAGTGGTTACTGCAGCCTGAATAAAGCTTTATGGATAAGACCATCTTGATTCATGAGGTTGAATTATCAGTTGCCTTGAATAACGGCGGGCCATTTAAACTGAAACGCATTAATTTTTCGTGGTAGACGTAGCCAGGATCATGGTACCTACTCATGAGGGCTCACAATAACTGTTATCACCGGTAAGTATCTATACTAATATTATAAAGAGGAAAGATTTGTTTGTTTGTTTGTTTCGAATAGGCTCCGAAACTACAGGACCGATTTGAAAAATTCTTTTTCCATTAGAAGCCGACATTGTCCCTGATGAACATAGGCTACTTTTTTTTATTTTTTTTATTTTGGTTTCATGTTTGTTTTAATGTTTCCGAAGCGAAGCGAGGGCGGGTCGCTAGTAGGTAGATAAATTTCGAAGAATAGATAAGTCAAAAGTAAACGTAAGTCAAATCGTAACTTGTAATCGTTTCATTGAACGTTATGTTAATAGTTGCAAGGTCTGTATTTAAATGCATACAGCGACCTTAAAATAACAGCCGTCATGCATATTCTTCATGAATTAAATATTATTGTGAAAATGGTGATGTGTATCTTCATCTTTATGCATCTTAAAAAAACAATGCTTCTAAGTCCATAGGCGACGAATATAATACAAAATAATAAACTTTATAAGATAGTTATCGAGAAACATAAATGTTGCAGTCTTAACCAATTTGATTTGGTGACTTTAACTTTTCAAAATAATTTACTCGCTGGCGCAGCAGTCAGACAGACTGCTGAGTCGGGTTCAATTGCCACACTGGGTAAACATTCGTGTGAAGGAACAGGTTTCTTTACTCTTTTTTCTAGATATGTAATATCTGTAAATGTTTATATTTAAACGTATGTAAGCATGAAGAAAGAGCCTTAAGTAATAAGAACGTGCCACGGCTAATTTAATTATCATAAATCATATTGCCACTCGGGCAAACCTTAAAATAGAGAATCTAATATGGTAAATTTGTTTTGAGTAACTCCACGCGCACGTATTATGTTTGGTTTTTTATAAGTGCTAAAACTTCAGTCGCTTGCAATCTTGGATGATCATTCGTGTTAGGTTTCACCTTCCTGTTATTTTGAGTTCTGAACAAAACGTTAGTAGAGCGGAGGGTGGCGGCGCTCACTTTGTGGTAACAGTTTTCCGTCAAGCAACTATTCAGTGGGCGATACGAGTTTTTTTTTATTGCTTAGAGGGGTGGACGAGCTCACAACCCACCTGGCTGGTGTTAAGTGGTCACTGGAGCCCATAGACATCCACAACGTAAATGCGCCACCCACCTTGAGATTTAAGTTCTAAGGTCTCAGTATAGTTACAACGGCTGCCCCGCCCTTCAAACCGAAACGCATTACTGCTTCACGGCAGAAATAGGCAGAGTGGTGGTACACACCCGCGCAGACTCACAAGAGGTCCTACCACCAGTAATAAAAAATAATAAATAAAAAATAAAAATAAATAAAGTTTGTGTGCTTGAGCTGGAATTCGAGAAAGGGATGTTCGATTATGGTTTTGTCAAATGACAGGTAATGAAACGCGTCAATCTCGTTGCAGGTGCGTTACCGCGAGAGAATAACCATCCTGCGAGGAAATCACGAATCGCGTCAGATCACTCAAGTGTACGGCTTCTACGACGAGTGTCTCCGGAAATACGGCAACGCGTCCGTCTGGAAGCACTTCACCGATCTATTCGATTTCCTGCCCTTGACGGCGCTGGTAGATGGACAGATATTCTGCCTGCACGGTGGACTCAGTCCGTCAATCGACACCCTCGACCACATCAGAGCTCTGGACCGTCTGCAGGAAGTGCCCCACGAAGGACCCATGTGCGATCTCCTCTGGAGTGATCCCGATGACAGGTATGAAAAACAATTCAATTAACGCTAAACATACGAAAACGGGTCAAATTACCGATTTTGAACTTTTGCATTGAAAATGCACGTATCATCTTTGCTTTTGCACATTTGACTTCATGATTTTTTCTTACCTTTTGTCTTGTTTTGTTTTGTTTATTTTGAGTAATGCTTGTCGTATACCGTTATCTACTCTCTATGGTAGAAATAGGTATCAGTAAGTGTTGGTATGATTAGTGTTAATGCTATCTTAATAAACAGTTAATGTAAAATTCATAAATTTAATTTGGTCATTTCGTATTAGATGTAATTTAGTATTCAGATCAGTCTTCCGTGACCACGAAAATTCTAAAGCATTCCAAAAGTCGGAAATAATAAAATGATTGTGTAATAAACACGAGATTAAACCATAAAAATAGTTTTAATTATGTTTACGACTCGCGGAATCCGAAGTAAACATTATACTTATTTAAAGGTTAGAATAGAATCTACCGAGCAACAACAGCTTTTAAAATACTATAGCTGAAACTAAATGGATACCATTTGTATGCACGTGCTGTGTAGTAGTTAGTTTAGTGTCTCTTGCAATGAATTGCTTTAACAAGTATTTTTTCCGGCTTTGGAATGAACTCCCCTCCACGGTGTTTTCCGAGCGCTATGACATGTCGTTCTTCAAACGAGGCTTGCAGAGAGTACTTAATGGTAAGCAGCGGCTTGGCTCTGCCCCTGGCATTGCTGACGTCCATGAGCGACGGTGACCACTTATCATCAGGTGGGCCGTATGCTCGTCTGCCTACAAAGGCAATAAAAAAAAAGAAAAAAAAGAAAAGAATAATAGTGTAGACGTCGCTTTGAGAGACGTCTTAAATATATAAAAAATTTAATTTCTCCAGTCTGATTCCAATATTTATTGTTATTATTTTATAGTTTAACAATACAATTAATAATTAAATTAACGTCATAAATTTATTGTTTGTAACACAGAGGTGGATGGGGCATATCTCCCCGTGGAGCTGGCTACACGTTCGGACAGGACATCTCGGAGACGTTCAACCACAGCAACGGGCTCACGCTCGTGTCCCGCGCCCACCAGCTCGTCATGGAGGGGTACAACTGGTGCCACGACAGAAACGTCGTCACTATATTCTCAGCACCCAACTACTGCTATAGGTACGTCTGCGACTTGTATTTGTCATTGGCCTATTTGTGCCGCACAGAATTAAACATGCAGCTACGTAGAGCAAACTAGCTTCTATTCCAATGTAGTAAGGACTTCGATGTGAGATCGCAATATTGTGATGTGAATCAGTTTTGGGCAGCTGCTAGGACTGACAAGCGGGTTGTTGAATCATCACTTTGGCTGTACATCAGCAGATGGACAGAGGACAGTCAATAAAGAAATCTGTATAGAAAGTTGTTTAGATTCAGATCATCATTTAATTGAGAGAAATGAAAGTAAAGAGTATTTCTAGCTTGCAATAGATTGTTACAATCCAAAATAGTAATAGAATCTGAATCCTGTATTAAAATAATATTCCTTTTTTTTATAAATACATTTTTCCTTGATTATAAAATGACCAAGGAAAATCATTGTTTTCCTAAATTTTGTTCAACTAAAGTGGATGTATAACAATCTGATGAGGTTCTTGTTTTTAATGACTGTATTCTGAGATTCATGTGTATGCCATGTATTATATTTTTTTATTGCTTAGGGCTTACGGCCCTCCTGATGTTAACGGGTTTTGGAGCCCATGGACATTAAATGTGTAAATATAACCAACCACCAACCTCGAGACACGAGCTCTAAGTCTAAGTTTTACAGTACATCCAAACTGAGGCGCATTACTGCTTCGCAGTAAAAATGTGCTGAGTGGTATACCTACCCTTGCGGGCTCACAAAAACCCATACCACCATTTTCTCTTTGCTTCTGTAATTGACATTTTTGTCCTTAGAAAGATGGGAAAAAAACTGCTCCAATTATTTTTATAGTGAGAACAATTAAAGCTCCTCAGAATGTACTAAACAAAAAAAAAAACGGTTGAAACTCATCTGTTATGTTTTTATAAAGCACAGAGGAAACTTTTAAAGTCACGAATTTTATAGATGTCATGTAAACATGGTCTTGTTTAGTTTTCCGGTGTGGATCGCTGATAACCGGCCTTATCTGTGATAAAAGCTGTTTGTTGAAATAGTATCGAACAAATGCAGTGAAATCTCAGTTTATTATGTAGAATACATACATTTTTCTGTTTGTTTTGTCTGCAGATGTGGTAATCAAGCCGCCATAATGGAATTGGATGATGCACTCAAGTATTCATTGTAAGTATTTCTTGTGCTATTGTTACTTTATCAAATAACGGAAAAATAGTGAAATCAATAACATCATCAAAAATTTTATGACAATATTGACAGCAAACTACAAGTATGTGCCTTATAACAGTTAGGCAAATTGATGGTATGAAAGTACATCATGTATAAACTTTGGAGCTTTCTTAAAAGAAATTATGAATATTTTATTTTATTTATTACAAATAATTTCCTTCAGGTAGAGCTTAATGCCAGGTGGGCTTTTAGTATGTTGGTTTATATTAGAACAAATGCAACTTCTATTCATGATTGTGGGCATATAATGGATAAGAATGATAAAAATTTACATAGCAAATATAGTCTTCAATGTGGATTAATACAAAGGGTGGCAAGGTGTATCCTGACCTCTGTTGAACACTGAAATTGTCCTCTAAATACTTTAGTAAAGTTATATCTAAACCCTATCGTTGTTGCCAAACCAATATTTGCCAACTGCACTTTTTCGAGATTTCCACATTTTGACTGTTATAAATAAGAAGATTCGAAAAACAAAAATGTAATAAAATAAAAATTACACAATATGACTTCCACGTAATCTTTCCTGGGTTTTGAACGCACTTTTATCAGCTTGACCTGAATCTATTTATATGTGTGCTACGTTTATTTATATAAAGCTTATTACACAAGATTTACTTTAAAATTTGCACACATAACAAGAACTTATGTCAATACAATATAATAAGTTGACAACTTTTTCCTAAAATTTGGAGACTACCAGAATAAAAATATTAAAATAAATTTTTTTTTGAGTCCAATTTTTCAATTATAGCGTATACATTTTTTTCATTTTCAAACTACACACATTTACTGCTTAATTGGAATGATTATCAGCGCAAAGTGATGACAAATAAAAATCGAGTAACGATCGATTTTTAAACGTGCACTATAGGTGCCTCAGTACAGTGGATACTTAAAGTTTATGACCTTTATCTGCATAACAATAGAGTTTATATTACCGTTGGAGATATTATAGTAGTGTATGATGTTTGTCCACAGCCTGCAGTTCGACCCCGCCCCGCGCCGCGGCGAGCCGCACGTGACGCGGCGAACGCCAGATTACTTCATGTAGGCTGCCCGTGAGTATCATACGACTTTGTTTCTATTGTAAAAATAATATATGTTACTTGCGGTTACTCACAGCTGCGGTCAAGGAAAAATGTTAATGTAGTTTCTTGTGGTACTCAGAATTGTTTCGGGATAAAAGGAAGCTTGTCACTCTCTTGACCCAATCATCACTTTTAACAAAAAAGTTAACCCATTGCTTTGTTTTAACATAAAAAAGGGACAAACAAACACACCCTTTCATCTTCATAATATGGATAATTGTAATTGAGAGGCGGTATATTATTGTAACTGATTTGATTTACTGGTGTATTTTTTTTGTATTGCTTGGATGAGTGGACGAGCTCACAGCCCACCTGATGTTAAGTGGTTACTGGAGCCTATGGACATCTACAACGTAAATGCGCCACTCACCTTGAGATATAAGTTCTAAGGTCTCAAGTATAGTTACTACGGCTGCCCCACTCTTCAAACCGAAACACATTACTGCTTCACGGCAGAAATAGGCAGGGTGGTGGTACCTACCCGTGCGGACTTACAAGAGGTCCTACCACCAGTGATTACGCAAATTATAATTTTGCGGGTTTGATTTTTATTACACGATGTTATTCCTTCGCCGTGGAAGTCAATGGTGAACAATTGTTGAGTACGTATTTCATTAGAAAAATTGGTACCCGCCTGAGATTCGAACACCGGTGCATCGCCTCTACACGTATGCACCAGACGTCTTATCCATTAGGCCACGACGACTTCTAATTGGTGTATTGTAAAGGCAAAAGAATAGACACTACCCTGCACTCAGTGTTGCTGCTAGTTTTCCTTATTACGTCACCACATATGTCGGGCAGTCCACCAGACAGACCGCGACATCTCCACCATCAACATTCGGTCACCGGTGTCTAAAATGCACTAATGTTATATGTTTTGTTTTTGTAGAAAAGGCGCATATCAAGCAGGAGCCGTGCCAGAGGCCCCCTGCCCCCCGCCGCCTCGCCGCTTCCCCGCGCGCCCCCCCGCCACGGCTCCGCCACCACTACTCGCGTTCTGCACGCCGTCACACTACTCAACACAAACACTATAAACCCGTTTACACAGAATATGACACAGGACCATTCGTCTACTTACGTTATTTTAACATTTTATTGACCGTAATCGAAGGGCACGAGGGCGTACGTAACAAGCCTTGTCATTTGTCGAATTGGCAATGGTATTATACATATTGTTAAATTTTAACAAAGACCTTAAATGCATTTTATAAGATCGCGCGCGAGCGTGTCAAACTATAAAATGCAGATTGCGAAGATTACGTTTTTTTTTATTAGTCATTTTTATACTGCTCATTCTTGCCCGCGGGGTCCTTCGATTGCGTTCCTGCAAGTTCGATCTTCGCGTGAATGTGTGCGTGTGTGATGCGAAATATGTTCTGTACGCGGACTTATTCTCGTACGTTTTTAAAATTCGATTAAAATGCGCGTATCCACAAAATGTTACGGGAATAAGGCCCCTCTGCTGTCCCATTTTTTAAATCCTGTACGTGCGAGATTGCTAGTCAATGTGTGATTGGAATACGTTATTGTTACACACACACTGCAACCGGTGTAGTAGTGGAACGTTTTGTACCTTCAATGTGTGCTTTAAATTCGAAACTTGGTCTAAATTGTGTCAAATAGTAAGTTGTAGTCGTACAACGCGGTGTTGACTTCAGCGTTAGAATCGTGCGAATATTAATGTCGAAATTATAATAGTTTGGAAACAATCGGTGTTCTATGTATATTGCAAACGATTATTAATCTATGTCCGTACACATAATTATAGATTTATCTTTGGTAATATAGATAGAGTATCGTTGAACGCTTGTTTCGTATCGAAAACGAGCAGTCCAATATAGAGAGATTGTAAAGTTTTAAAGGTGATTTTGTAAAATGAACTAAGAAGCTTTATAGCGAATTTGGGTAACGTCTGATGAAAGTATTTGCGTAAAGTTTTCTTGTTACATTTTCTGCGTGACGGTTAAATGTCGCGCGTCACGTGTGACTAGGGTTCACGTTAGTAGAGGAGGGCGGGGCCAACTAATTGCCCCTTGCACGGTTTCACCTGACAGTATTTGTTGGATGAGAAATTTTAAACTAGCCTTACCTGACTGGCTTCAAGTTTTGGCGAGATCAATTGAAATTTTTTGTGACCAATATGTGACAAATACATGTTAACACGATATAATGCTTATGTGTAATTTCTCATCAGCAAACATTGTCTCGTGGAGTCGCAGACGTGCGGGCGCGCGCGTTATGCTGGTATGTTCATTAGCAGCCGAAAACAAAATGTATTACAACATATGTATCAAAGACAATTAGACCTCATTAAACGGCGTTCATTTGCTAACAACGTAGTTTTATTTCGCATCCGCAAGTCACCAACGAATGAACAATGGACATACCATCATAATTCATCATTGGTGACTCTCATCAACTCACAGCTCACTCGGGTCTGACTAGACGCAGAGCTACGGGCGCATCGTTGGTCTGCGCGCAAGCCGACGAAGCTCAATAATGTATTTATATGCTTTTTATCTACTCAGGTCCGTGTTTCTGTAAAGGGCCGCGTCTTCGATAGTCCGATCTTAACGTGTTCGATAGCGAACAACTGACAATACGTATTTAATAATAAAATTGGTGTTTGAATAGAACCGACTATCGCTGAGACGTTGTCCTTTCGTGTAGAATTATAAAGAACGTACAACGGATGCACTTTTATATATATGTGTGTAAACTTATCGATTCGTATTTACATTCTTCAATCGAACAATTCAATAAATAATACATTAGACTAAGAACTGTTAAAGTGATTCCACTCATTAGCCGTTTTGAATGTTCGCAAACATTATTACATTACACAATTACAAGCGACCATCTCATTTTTATAATTTTTTACATAACCATCGCTGTACACTTTGTTCAACGGCGCGCATTTAATTTTATGGCAGAATGGTATTTTTTATGTTTAGTATAATTATTATATTTAATTATGAATGAATCGCCTGACTAAGTCTTATAGAATATTAGTTATTAATGTATTCCCAGTGCAATCGTTCTGTCATAAAATGTCGAAAAGTGCATTAATATATTGTTTATTCCATTAAAGATTCAATTTTCTTTTCGAGTGACCAGTACCTGTAAAAGATGGAATAGTGTTTCACAATAGTGGAGCTTTAAGTTGGTATAATTTAATTATTTTAGGTAATTGTGTAAATACCTAATGATGAAGGCATTAAAATAGATTTTTTTATTGTTAAGTGTATGTTTGGAATGTCTCATTTGGTTAAACACTTGACACGGCACCGGAGCGAGGTAAGTAAAACTATTAAATTTTAATTGCGATGTCATTACCATAGACGATAGAAGTAAGAGGATATGCAATGATGTTGACAACCAATTTGAGCCACCATTATTATATACGCAGATGCAATTTGATACAAAACTTTCTCTGAAATGATTGACCTTTGATTTATCGATATAATATTATGCATGTTTGTTATTTGTTAACAATATTATATATTGTAATATTTAACACTAGTTGACAATAATACGTTCCTTACATTGTGATGCTATGTTATACACTTAATATTATTCACATATTCTTGTGACATGATAACTTCCTAATAAGTTTTCCAGCAGAAGAAGCTGAAACGCATGTTATTTTTCAACTTTCATGAGGATCCAGTGCTTCATACTATGCAGAATATCATAGTCGGATTTAGAGATTAAAGAACTGAAATGTATGAATTTGTTGATATTTTGTTGTTCAGTGTTACTACAGCATGCCTCTTGTCACGCATCCCCTCTTACTTCAATGGAATTTATTCAAGTTTGTAGTATTTTGACACGGATAAGTCATTACATAAGTGTGGAGGTGACTTTATATATAACGTCCTATCAATGTTATCACTCACATGCAAGGGCGGATCCAGCTTTGGCGCCAGGAGGGGGTCACATAGTCAAATTTAGATGCGTTCGTTCCCAGACGTTTGCCATTATACAAAGTTATTATATTAAATTAATTAAATATTGAAGGTAAGTAGTTACATAAAATCTGTATGGTTACAAAATATATAAATAAAATCATTATATTCAATTAGTGGTCCACCTGGATCCGCCATTGCTTCACATGCATGTAAGACCTTGTCGACCTTTTTAAATATTTGAACGTTTTGGTCTTTTAAAGTATTCTAAATTCTTTATCTTTATTACATAATAAAATCATTCTTTTATTTGTAGTGTTTGAACTGACAAAAGTAATAGTCGAGTTAATGTCTCGAAATGAAAACACAAAACACTTTTGTTGGTGCCATCAAATTAATTTAAGAAAATTAATTCATTAGATTTCAAAAATAATGAATTTGATTTCCAACTATTTGTTTTGGAAACGCGTGTGTCGTAAAATATACAAAGAGTATGCCCACCAACGACACCTGAAGCCACACGTTTCATTGATCTTAAGTATTAAGTATGTAAGTAGTAGGTAAAATAAATAATAAAAAAAAAGTAAAAAAATACAAAAAAAATTATTAAATATATAATGATTCTGAGCGTCTCTAGCGTGGAATAAAAGTATAGTACAATGATAACTTGTTCGGTTCTAATTATTTCACACTAAAGACACTTGTATAAATAATTAAGGCTTTCCTGGAAAATGCATAGAAACGCGAAGCCACTGTTGGAAAACAAATCTTTTTGTACCGGACGCCGCTAGAAGGTGTGCCACAAGTAATGTTCTCGACTAGTTCAACTCTATGGCAATAATAATATGTAACAGATCCGTTAAAATAATTTATTCTTGAACTCTGTACTATGCCCGTTGATAGGAAAATAGATAATAAATAAAATTAATCGTAAAAAAAAGATTTTTCTTTTCTCACCATATTTATTATTTAACCACCTCTTTGGTAATTAGTGTCAGGCAGGTAGGCGAGAGTAGCAGGGGTCATCAGTGCATCATCGCTTCCAGCTCTCGCCATTATATTACTCTAGACGGCGATTTCAGATCTACAAGTTAGATATTTTGCTGAAAAACAAATTGTAGTCCTGTCAGCCTCTGAAGATATGATTAAGTGAATTTCGAACAATTCCAGTGAGTACTTTAGGCCTTACGGTACAAGATAGAGAGAACCAGTTCGTAGATTCAGAGGTTTTTGAAGGAAATGAAGAGGATTTTTAAAATCATTCTTGCATAGAATTTAAACGATAATTTTCAACTCATAGGTATCCATATTTTTTTTATTTTTTTATTGCTTAGCTGGTTGGATGAGCTCACAGGCCACCTGGTGTTAAGTGGTTACTGGAGCCCATAAACATCTACAACGTAAATGCCGCCACCCACCTTTACCCCCTGGCCACGGCCAAGAGCGGTGCGAATTGCGGCGCGTCGTGAGGCACGGCAAGCGGTGAGCGCCGAAAACAAATGGTAGACAACCTATGAAGTATGCCGCAGCTACCGGCGACGCGAATTGCGGCGCGGCAAGAGGCGCGTGACATGCGGCGGCGACGAGCTGCGCGATGTGCGAATGAAACAAATGTACTAGTTAAGAGGCGGCCACAGCTCGGAGCGGCGCGCGCGGCGGTGTCGGTGGACGCATTGAGGGATCGCGCGACCGAAACAAATCATTTTGTTTTTACCGCGCGTTGAGCTAATAAAATATAATGGATGTGGAACAATTCATATAAATCAAATATAGGCATGTTATAAAAAAAATGTGGGACGAAATAAAACAACAATTTTCTGGTAGTAGTGGTTTCATAGATACTCTTGGATAGGATTATTGAAATAAAATTTGAAATTTGAATTGATTTCGTATTCTAGATGCTTGAACTGTTGCTCGATTATTCCGTCTTGATCTGCGTACGCTATTGTGAATATTGGAGTCTCCAAACTGGGAAACAAACTGCTGAAAATCTGCATCTCTGTCTCGCATCTTTTTCTCTTATAATATTTTGTAACAGGCACGAAACCTTTATAATCAATGTCGCGTGCTTTTTGTTTGCCTTTACACTTTTCGTAAAAATACGAAATTTATTAGTTAGAATACCAAACGCGTACTGAATTGTGACTCTTGCTCGGGATAATCTTTTGTCGAATGATTTGTTGAATAAATAAAATTATTTATTCCGCATTTAAACCACCCGGTGGATATAGGCGCATTCAATAATTTTTAAGAGGATAGGCTTCATCGCCAATTAACACGTATGGTAAATTGAGATTTGAACCTGTAATCTCTGTGAAGGTTGAATCTATTTTCTACTATTAATCTATTTATCGGGATAGTTCTTATATTCCTAACAAATAGTGTGAAATTCGCGAAGTTCTCTCCTTTTCTAACTGGGTGCGCTCTTATTCTTGATTGAATAATATCTTCAGCTAAGAACGCACTTATTTCAAGGTAATATCGTGCCACTTTTGATAGGGACCTTTGATAGGGCTCTCTAAATACACGCATCTCTGACACTGCGGCGGTCGCAACTAGCCTAGCTGTGGCATACCAACGCAAATCGCGCCGCCCGCCGCGCCTCGCAACGCACCGCCAGTAGCTGTGGCCAGGCCCTTAGATATGAGTTCTAAGGTCGCAGTATAGTTACAATTGCTGCCTCACTCTTCAAACCGAAATGCATAACTGCTTCACGTCAGAAATAGCCGGGGTAGTACCTACCCGTGTGGACTCCCAAGAGGTCCTATCCAGTAAAGAGATCCTGCCACCAATTAGAAGAACTGCGGTAGGACATTTTTCGTATTGGATAAGTATGAATATTTGTGTCGTACCGGAACTATACTCCAATTGAAACTGGTAGCCGGTATTTTGTGCATCTGAATTTGAACAATTAGCAGCTCGTTTTGTGTTTTTTTATAAGTTTATCATTGGACAGAAACTTCACACCACGACTACTGCCATCCATCTTGTGACTTCAGGTCGAAGTATAGGTAAATATCAACTTATGACAGCATCACGGCATAAATGGGTAATTACCTTAAATAGGTTGAACTTACAATACGTACTACTACTCAAAGTTAAGGTACGCAAGAAAAGTTTCATATTATTGAGAACAGTACTGTTCTGTTCTTTTCTTAATTATTCATGCCGGTAACTGTAGTTTAAAGGCAAAACGATTCAGCACCATTCATTTTCAGGACATGCTGTTTCTCTATGTGACTCGTTGCACACTCCTTAGCGGATTCCGACTTCCATGGCCTGGAGTTACAATTTACTTTATAATAGACGGATACCAACAATCTCTCTATTAAGTACTAGCTGACCTGGCAGACTTCGTAGTGCCTCAATCGATGAATAAAAGACCTAAGCTTTTGTATAAAATAAACTTAAAACAAACAACAGGAATCCGTCTGACGGGCGGGGGACACATCAAATTTTTTTATTTTATTTTTTTATTGCTTTTGTAGGCAGACGGCCATACGGCCCACCTGATGGTGAGTGGTTACCGTCGCCCATGGACTTCAGCAATGCCAGGGGCAGAGCCAAGCCGCTGCCCACCGATTTACCGAAAAACAAAATTGTTATATTTATTTAATTCCGAGCATTTTCATATTTATCTACCTTTTAAACTTTCTCTGGAATTTCACAAATAATTCAAGACCAAAATGAGCCAAATCGGTCTAGCCGTTCTCGAGTTTTAGTGAGACTATGGAACTCAGTCCCTGCTCGCACCTCGCCCCGCGCCCGCGTACCGCCCCCCGCAACCCTCAGCCGTCAACGACTTCGCGCTCGTGCGCGACTTCGTCACCGCGGTAAACTTTGACCGTCTGCGATCGTTCGCAGATGCTATCCGTAGGTCGGTAACCCCCGAACAGCGGCTTGCGGCAGCTTTCGATCACATGGACGTCTATGAGTCCGTATCCCGTACGCTTTAAATCTTTACCGGTAATCAATGGCGCGAAACGGTAGAGAAAAACCATTTTCCCTTACGTTAGCATTCTACAATGCTAACGGACTCGCGCGGCAACGCGATCAAATTTTCGAATTCCTCCGCGACAATCTTGTAGATATCTTGTTAGTACAGGAGACTTGCCTGAAGCCCTCGCGTCGTGACCCGAAAGTCGCGAATTACGTCATGGTTAGAAATGACAGACTCACCGCCTCCAAAGGCGGGACTGCCATTTACTATAGGCGGGCCCTGCACGTTGTCCCTCTCGATACTCCCTCGCTCTCACATATCGAGGCGTCAGTGTGCCGTATCTCGCTGACGGGACACCAGCCGATCGTCATCGCATCCGTTTATCTCCCCCCGGACAAGCCCCTCCTGAGCAGTGACATCGAGTCACTGTTCGGCATGGGAGACTCTGTCATCCTGGCAGGCGATTTAAATTGCCACCACACTAGGTGGAACTGCCATCGTACTAACATCAACGGTAGGCGTCTCGACGCGTTTATAGACGACCTCGCCTTCGAAGTAGTCGGCCCCCCAACTCCAACATGTTATCCGTATAACATCGCGCTCCGTCCGAGCACTATAGACCTGGCATTGCTTAGGAACGTAACTCTGCGCTTGCGTTCCATCGAAGCACTGTCAGAGCTCGACTCAGACCACCGACCTGTCGTTATGAAGCTCGGTCGCCCTCACAACCCAGTCACTGTTACGAGGACCATGGTGGATTGGAATAAGCTGGGCACGTGCTTAGCCGAAGCCGCTCCGCCAATCCTCCCTTACGGCCCGGATTCGAATCTATCTCGCGAGGACACCATCGAATCCATAAACATCATTACCGATCACATCTCTTCCGCGATCATTAGATCTTCTAAAGAAGTCGATGTGGAGGATAGCTTCCACCGCATCAGACTGTCCCCCGAACTTAGGAACCTCTTAAGAGTTAGGAACGCGGCAATCCGGGCCTACGATCATCTTCCCACGCATTCAAACCGGATTCGGATGCGTCGTCTACAACGCGAAGTCCACTCCCGCCTAAGCGACGCCCGTAACGAAAATTGGCATAGTTATTTAGAACAACTCGCGCCCTCCCACCTAGCATACTGGCGACTAGCTAGGACTCTCAAATCCGAAACTACCGCTACTATGCCTCCCCTCGTACGCCCTTCAGGCCAACCACCGGCTTTCGATGACGATGACAAGGCTGAGCTGCTGGCCGATGCACTGCAAGAGCAGTGCACCACCAGCACTCAATACGCGGACCCCGAACACACCGAGTTAGTCGACAGGGAGGTCGAGCGCAGAGCTTCCCTACCGCCCTCGGACGCGTTACCCCCCATTACCACTGACAAAGTTAGAGAAGCGATCCACAACCTCCAACCTAAGAAGGCACCCGGCTCCGACGGCATCCGTAACCGCGCGCTTAAACTCTTACCAGTCCAGCTGATAGCAATGTTGGCTACCATTTTAAATGCCGCTATGACGCACTGCATCTTTCCCGCGGAGTGGAAAGAAGCGGACGTTATCGGTATACATAAGCCGGGCAAACCGAAAAACGAAACCGCTAGTTACCGTCCGATTAGTCTCCTCCCGACGATAGGCAAAATTTACGAACGGCTCCTTCGGAAACGCCTCTGGGACTTCGTTACCGCGAATAAAATTCTAATAGACGAGCAGTTTGGATTCCGCGCTAAGCACTCGTGCGTACAACAAGTGCACCGCCTCACGGAGCACATATTAATAGGGCTAAATAGGCGTAAACCAATCCCGACCGGCGCCCTCTTCTTCGATATCGCGAAGGCGTTCGACAAAGTCTGGCACAACGGTTTGATCTACAAACTGTACAACATGGGAGTGCCAGACAGACTCGTGCTCATCATACGAGACTTCTTGTCGAACCGTTTGTTTCGATATCGAGTAGAGGGAACTCGCTCTCGCCCCCGTCATCTGACTGCCGGAGTCCCGCAAGGCTCCGCGCTCTCCCCGTTATTATTTAGTTTGTATATCAATGATATACCCCGGTCTCCTGAGACCCATCTAGCGCTCTTCGCCGATGACACGGCTATCTACTACTCGTGTAGGAAGATGTCGTTGCTGCATCGGCGACTCCAGATCGCAGTAGCCACCATGGGACAGTGGTTCCGGAAGTGGCGCATCGACATCAACCCCACGAAAAGCACAGCGGTGCTCTTCAAAAGGGGTCGTCCTCCGAATACCACTTCGAGCATCCCCCTCCCTAATAGGCGCGCAAACACCTCCGCCGTTAGTCCCATCACTCTCTTTGGCCAGCCCATACCGTGGGCCTCGCAGATCAAATACCTAGGCGTCACCCTCGACAGAGGGATGACATTCCGTCCCCATATTAAAACGGTACGCGACCGTGCCGCCTTCATATTAGGACGTCTCTACCCTATGCTTTGCAAGCGAAGCAAATTGTCCCTCCGTAATAAGGTAACTCTCTACAAAACTTGCATACGCCCCGTTATGACGTATGCAAGCGTAGTGTTCGCTCACGCAGCCCGCACCAACTTGAAGCCCCTTCAGGTTGTTCAATCCCGATTCTGCAGGATAGCCGTCGGAGCACCATGGTTCCTGAGGAACGTGGATCTCCACGATGACCTGGAGCTCGACTCTGTCAGTAAGTATCTACAGTCGGCATCATTGCGCCATTTCGAGAAGGCGGCACGACATGAGAACCCTCTTGTCGTGGCCGCTGGAAACTACATACCCGATCCTGTAGACCGAATGGTAAACAGTCGACGTCGCCCAAAGCACGTCATTACGGATCCTCCCGATCCATTAACGGTGCTTTTAGGCACCACAAGCACCGGTCACCGTCCTCGTCGAACCCGTCGCTTGCGACGAAGGGCTCGACGAGCGAATTAACCCCTAGACACAGCCCACTGAGTTTCTCGCCGGATCTTCTCAGTGGGTCGCGTTTCCGATCCGGTGGTAGATTCTGCGAAGCACTGCTCTTGCTAGGGTCAGTGTTAGCAACTCTCCGGTTTGAGCCCCGTGAGCTCACCTACACGCGTTAGGGTGAAGCTGAAATAGCCTCTCAAGGCTATCAGCATAGGTAGGAAAAAAAAAAAAAAAAAAAAAAAAAAAAACTATGGAACAGCAATTCATTTTTATATAATAATATTATTATATACTTCAATTGAACAGATTTGGTAAAAATGATGAAAATTACATTTTAGATTTTTAACTTTTGAGAAAGTGCACAGTTCGTAGAAATATATGACGGCGCCAAGAATGGCTGAGCGGCCGTTCCGTCATCACTCTTATTCCGTTGAACCCAGTGTATTGTAATAATTGTAATAAAAGTCAATAAAACCGGCAGACCGACAGAGCGACCGACCGACTTGACTGCCTGAGACAGACTGAGGCGACACTGTTCACGCACCGCCGTTTTATACTGTGGCGTTACGGTGTCTACCCTACATTATTGTGATATTTATCAAAACAACATTTTATCATTTAGAATAATAATCATAACAATGTCTTAATATTACTAAAGTCGTTACCCATAAGTAAATAAACTAAACTATATATTTACTATGTTATTTATTGCCAATTGTGGCATTTGCGCCCACACGGCCATACTGACTCCAGCGCGTCCCTTGCGCTGTTTTATTTCACATAAGACATAGCCCCGACTGAGTTAAAGCCAACACACAAGACATAGCCCCGACTGAGTTAAAGCCAACACACAAGACATAGCCCCGACTGAGATATAGCCAACACACAAGACATAGCCCCGACTGAGATATAGCCAACACACAAGACATAGCCCCGACTGAGATATAGCCAACACACAAGATATAGCCCCGACCGAGATATAGCCAACACAAAAGATATAGCCCCGACCGAGATATAGCCAACACACAAGATATAGCCCCGACCGAGATATAGCCAACACAAAAGATATAGCCCCGACCGAGATATAGCCAACACAAAAGGCATCACCCGACCGAGATATAGCCAACACACAAGGCATCACCCATACGGGATCTAGCCAACACGCAAGGCATCACCCATACGGGATCTAGCCAACACACAAGGCATCACCCATACGGGATCTAGCCAACACGCAAGGCATCACCCATACGGGATCTAGCCAACACACAAGGCATCACCCATACGGGATCTAGCCAACACGCAAGGCATCACCCATACGGGATCTAGCCAACACGCAAGGCATCACCCATACGGGATCTAGCCAACACACAAGGCATCACCCATACGGGATCTAGCCAACACGCAAGGCATCACCCATACGGGATCTAGCCAACACACAAGGCATCACCCATACGGGATCTAGCCAACACGCAAGGCATCACCCATACGGGATCTAGCCAACACACAAGGCATCACCCATACGGGATCTAGCCAACACGCAAGGCATCACCCATACGGGATCTAGCCAACACACAAGGCATCACCCATACGGGATCTAGCCAACACGCAAGGCATCACCCATACGGGATCTAGCCAACACACAAGACCAGGATTAAGGATTCGCATGGTGGCCCGCCAGCGTTTTAGGAAGGATAATTGGATAGGAAAATAAAAGTAGACACTTAAGTCATTTTACAGCAGAGCAAATCGCTCTGCCCATATGGTCAATTTGTCAGTTATCAGGATCCTCTAACATTTAGAGGACTGATTCACCATTACCAAACCTTTACCATTACCAAACCTTTACCTTTACCTTTATCAAAACACATTGGATTGCAGAGACCGCTCGTCCATCCATTTCTTACCAACTGATTCAACTTCTCTTAATTCATCATTCAGCGGACCATTTTCAATCTGCTTTATTTTAATGGCAGGTGGGGAACATCATCCTCCCAATGCCTTTGCATCCCTGTCCCACTTTGGTACTGCAGCCGATAATCACATCTCCGCGTCGGTAGCTTTTCTAAAATTCGAACATGGCACGCCAGTGAGAGTAGCGTTCTGATCCCACTTCTGATGACGGCGCCAAGAATGGCTGAGCGGCCGTTCCGTCATCACTCTTATTCCGTTGAACCCAGTGTATTGTAATAATTGTAATAAAAGTCAATAAAACCGGCAGACCGACAGAGCGACCGACCGACTTGACTGCCTGAGACAGACTGAGGCGACACTGTTCACGCACCGCCGTTTTATACTGTGGCGTTACGGTGTCTACCCTACATTATTGTGATATTTATCAAAACAACATTTTATCATTTAGAATAATAATCATAACAATGTCTTAATATTACTAAAGTCGTTACCCATAAGTAAATAAACTAAACTATATATTTACTATGTTATTTATTGCCAATTGTGGCATTTGCGCCCACATATACAATAATTGCAAGGTTGGTGATCATGACATCGTAAGAAGTCAATGACTATATTGAAAGGTATTAAGTGAAGATTAAAAAAAGCAGTGAAGATGGTCGAAAAGACGAGTTGTACAGGCCGTTTGCAAATTAAAAAGATATGGCTGTCAAACTATCAAACAAAAAAGTGTCAAAACTAAAACCAGAAGACGAAAAGTAGGTAGGTAGGTAAGTAAACAAACAGTCCAAATAATTTCTAAAAATATTGTATTGTAGTGTCATGTATTGCGGTATATTTGTTATTGAATCTAGGGTCCAGTACAATTCTTAAAATTTTAGTATTTTCGGTTAAATATGAGTCTATCATTTATTATAGGTAGGTTTCGAGGAAACAAAAAAAAACTACCTTGCTCAACTTCTCGCTGGTTCGAGATGCGGGAGAAGTACGAACAGTGAATATGAGCTGCACAGGCGAATGCCTGAAAACAGGTGAGCGTGATGAGCATGAATCTGTCGGCCAAACTTGAGGAGCTCCAGGGAGGCGACCGACAGCTGGAAACTACGGCCGCACTCTGCGAGATCAGAACGCAGCTGCAAGAGTTTACCAAGAGCGTGGAGTCATGCCAGAGTGAAGTTTCAGAGGTAAACACTACAATTTATTCGCAAAATTTTTAATTCAGCTTAGCAATCTGCGAAATTGATTTTTGATTTATAAATAGATACGCCATATCTAAACTAAAAGTATTGTAAGGCGATTTATTCATCAAATTCCAATTATGTTTCTCACGTTTGTTGAAATTACTGTTTCAGACTTCAATATTCATATTATTGTTCCGTCAGAATTATTGGGAAGTGCAGCAGAATTTAATTCCACCAAATAGTCTAACTATGATCAAGCTTTGCTATTTCCATAAATCTAATATATATTTCACATTGTCATCATTGGTGAATTTACTACTACAGCAAATATACAAAAAAGCCAAAATTATATTTGTGAATTGATAGGTTTCTACAAATTGTCATATTTTTAGAAGTAAACTACGTACAGTTACATTTTGAGAAAAACAATCTACAAGAATTTAATTTAAGTTAATCCTTGGATGCAAATTTGTTGACTGTACCTCAGTACTGTTATAACATCAAAGATAACACATGTTTAATCTTGCAATTTATAAATGACAATAGCAGTAGTCATGTTGTAAGACTAACTAAACTAAACTAACTAAACGTCTGTTTAATAATTAATTCCTAAAAGCAGTTCAATAGTAAGTTTTAACTAAATTAAACTGATGAACAGTTTATTAACCAATGAAAGGTTACTGTTTTAGTGCAACCTTTAACAGAGTGAATCAGGCTCTTGAATTATTTCAAGAATTTTTTATTTATTAAATAGTAAGTTAATGAACCATTACTGTTTTTGCTAATTATTATATTGCATAGAATCAGCAAAGTTCAGACAGGTCTATAAAGTCATCAAAGTTTAATATATTTTCATGAATTTGAAGCATATATCTGGTTTTCTGGATAATAAAACCTAGTGGAAAACTTTTACAATGGATTTTGTGAAACATAAAAATCAATTTGAGAACAAATTGTACTGGTTCAGGTAAAACGGGATATGGTAGCCATCAAGCAAGAACTGGAGACTGTACAACTGGTGAAGGAAGAAATAGAAGAACTCCGCGAATATGTTGATAGGCTCGAGGAACACACCCAACAGAGGAAACTCAGGCTGCTCGAACAGGTGAGATTCAAATTCGTTCATAATTTTCAAATTACATCTTTAGAAAATTCCAGTTACAAGTCATAAGATAACATCATGAAAAATATGAAAGAAAATTCTATGTACTATAATTTTTATAAATTTTACTAAGCAAATAATGTATTAAAAATCATTTTATTATTTTAAATTTTATCTCGATGGCTAAATAGTTGACAAGGTCACAACCCAAAGAGTTACATAATTCGCTTGAGTACATAGTCACCATATGAAAAGTAACATTAACAAATTGTCAAAAATATACAATATATTAACTCCTTATTAAACCTGTGACGGATTTTTCATTGCCTCAATAATTACTTGGCATATCAGAGTCAGACTCAGAGATTATTAGGCATTTTCAAATATATCTCGACTTACCGTAAAATATATCCAAGACTTATAAGCAAAGAGTTTTAAATCTTAAGGAAGACTTTATTTGGAGAGCTTTATTATGCTTATGAAAAACATCCTCCTCTATCATATGTTAGGTTGAAATTGAACAGTTTGATTATGACATTATGCTCATACTCACAGGGCCTCACATTCTTCCTGTCGTACGCTATTTTTACGGCGGTGTTGGGAATGCTACAATTCGGATACAACACCGGAGTCATCAATGCTCCTGGGAAAGTAAGAACTAGAAACTAAGACAGTAAAAACTGATGACTAGAACAGTGCTTCTCAACCTTTTTTTCGGACCTGTATTCTTTAATAAAACTTTTCATTTATGATCACCTCTCCCCTGATAACTTCCTACTCTCAAAATTGCGGGTCGTTTCTTGTAACATACACGAACATAGACAGTATAAAAAGGAATGTACTGCAGTTTACCAACTCACCGCTCATAGTCTAGTAACTTAGTGAGTTATAGTGTTAATTTTAAATTATACATTGTAGACATACATTGTAACATTGTACAGACAGACACACATTGTAACACTCTAGCAAATTCCGGTCACCGCCCTTGCCGAACCCGTCACTTGCGACGAAGGGTTCGACAAGTAAATTAACCCATAGACACAGCCCACCGAGTTTCTCGCCGGATCTTCTCAGTGTACCGCTTTTCCGATCCGGTGGTAGATTCTGCGAAGCACTGCCCTTGCCCGGGCCAGTGTTAGCAACATTCCGGCTTAAGCCGCAAGGAAAAGCTGAAATAGCCTCTCAAGGCTATGAGCATAGGTAGAAAAAAATAATAAAGTTTTGTATAAATTAACTGTTTTCGTATTTCCGCTATTACCAATATTAGTTTTATGTAACCCCAATCAAACCCCGACAATCTCTGGGGGTGAGCGCCCTACTGGTTGAGAATCGCTATAATTAGAACAACTGAAACTGACTTATTAATCTGTTGTGTAGAACATCGCAAACTTCATAAAGGATGTATATAAGAGCCGATACGGGATGGATCTGCACGATGATACGGTCAACAGGCTGTACTCAGTAGCGGTCAGCATCTTCGCCATCGGGGGCATGGTGGGGGGCTTCTCGGGCGGAATGATTGCCAACCGGTTCGGAAGGCAAGTGATTTTTAAAGCCCCGATAGATTTAAGCAACAATTTTTAAATACAATTATAATAACCGGCAAACTTCTTGAGCATTTGTTGACGTAGTGGGGGTAAGTTTGCGCATGGTACACTCACGTGCAAAAACATTACTTACTCTGCGTCATAATGCTATTAAATTATTAAAATCAACATATGTATTTATTTATATATTTATTAGAACATCAACAAAACATATAGGTTAATAATTGTAATAATTTAATCTTGGGGTAAAATAGATATTCCTTCTATTAAGTCAAAACTAGAGCTGTTGCCAGGTCTTGGTTCAGTTGAAGCGAAGCTGGTATTTGTAATTTTTTTTTCGTTATCATAATCTTGACCATCATCATCATCACTGTTTTCATCACCCGAGTCGCTATCATCGTGATGAGTCGACATAGGGCTCATCGGCGTAGTTTACAACTCGGTCGATTCGGTCTTCTTTTTTGTCTATAATTAATTATTTTTTGAAGATATTCGATTCGTAGTAATCGAATGTTACTTTTTTCATTTACCAGCTTCCGATTATTTTCTGTTCTTTTTTCCATCTGAAGCCTAGCTCTTTCATAATCCGTCGTAAGCTTCATTCCGAGCCATTAAAATTTATATCTTCTTTAAAATTTTCGAAGCCTTTCTACGGTACGGAGTTTCGCTGCTTGTTATGTAGTTATTATGATTACATATTTTTATTACAGATTGAACGAAACTATCCATTCGGGTAACTTTCTTCTTCCCTGATCTTTTCTTACCCGGAGTCCGAAACACGGCGAGCAAGCCAGAGCCTTTAGCTTCGTTAATAATGCACCTAACAGTACTCACTGATGTTTTTGTTGCTTCCGAAGTCTGTTTTAATTTTTCCATATCATTCTTCCCCTGTTTTATAAAGAAGCAATATACGTCGTACACAAATTTTCTACCCTTTCTTTTAAGTACTACACCAGTTTGTCACGGCATAGTGTATGTTTTATAAAAAATCAACAAACACTCAACAAATAGCAATGGCAACAAAGTCCACAAGCAATTATAACAAATAACTTAACGATTAATAACGATAGACTTTCCACTGTACGCAAGCGTACTTTTGGGAGCAAGCGGAATGAGGGCGCGGTGCGGGACGCAAGGTTCGACTGATCTACCAATAACGCGCTCGATACGATTTCCCCTGCCGTCGCGCCTCACCCTCACCACCAAAGTGACCTAAAATTCGGTTCTGCGCAGTCAAGGTCATTTGCTCAAGAAGTTTGCCGATTACTATACCTATGTATTAAGTATTTTATGAGTATTTTTAAATTATTAATTTAATTTGTTTTTTATTTACGATTAAATGTTTTAAGCTTGAATAGTCTTGGCACAGGTTGTGTTTTCATTTTCACTATAATTTCACTAAAGTAACGAATTCGTTTGCAATTATTTCAAATTGCGGTTCTTAATTACTGCTGTTAGCGTAGGTCACGGGAGGGCATATGATTTTTTTCATAACCGTCATAACAGTGTCGCAGCCCACCTTGAGAACATTAATTATTTTAACTCGATGTGGTCTAAAAGATAAGACGTCCGGTGTTGTTGTTGTGTTGTATCGAGCGATGCAAGTGATGCGACCGTGCCAGTTTTCAAATCTCGTAAACAGGTGCCTGTTTTTGTAATGAAATACTTAACTCATCTTCTCGAATAAATTTCGAAGTGAGGGATTAACATAGTATTATAAAAAAAACTGACAAGATATATAAATTGCGTGATAACTTGTGATAGGACGTTTTTTAGTCCGCGCAGGTTTGAAGGGTAGGGCTGCCATTATACTATTCAATCGAAACTTAGGCCTCATGTCTAAAGTAAGGTGATGGCATTCACGTTGTATAGTCCTCTGGTAACCACTTAACACCGAATGGACCGTGGACTCATTCACCTGTCTAAGCAATAGGAAAAAACGATTGACTCTCTGTAGAAATAGGAAGGGCGGTGGATACCACACAACGGCTTCATGATTCAGACTAGAAAGTATTACGTAGAAGAAAGAATGGAAAAGAAGATGGTAAATAGAGGAATCTAGGGTCGCGTGGTCATCTGAAAAGTCGGACAGGTTGTGACTTTGTGATATCCTCTTGCCCTTTTAACATAATTGCCATTTTTTGTCCTGCCTAATCGCTGGTAGCCATTAGGGGCTATTTCAGCTTCGCTTGGTCGGTGAAGCTGAAAACTGACTGAACCTGAGAAAATTTGCTAACATTAGCCCTAGTAAGTTGAGAGCTTCGCTGAATCTACTACCGGATCGGAATCGCGATCCACTGAGAAGATCAGCGTGAAACTCAGTGGGCTGTGCCTATGGGAATAGTTACAGAAAGTGGTTAGACTGATGCTAGTGTTATTATTATAGGAAAGGAGGGTTATTGCTCAACAACGTACTCGGCATTGGCGGCGCGAGCCTCATGGGCTTTACCAGGATCTCGCATTGCTACGAATTCCTCATCTTTGGCAGATTTATTATAGGCGTCAACTGCGGTATGTACTTGATATTATACAGCATGATGTTTTTTATTGTGTAATATAATTAGAGCCCTAAAATGACTTGGATGGACTTAGGGAAATGGAGATGACCTGTGATAAGTGTGAATGGGGAAATGACACGTTGCGCCGCCCTCATATAGTAAGGATATAAGGGCAAGAAAATGTTTTTTATTATGTATTTGCGTAATTTCAATGTTCCTTAACACGCTGTTATTAGCTTGATCTCTGACTGTGTAAAGAAATTTATCTCTGACTGTGTAAAGAAATTTAAAAGGTAATTTTTATCAACTTCAAAATGTCTGTTTAACATGAAAATTCGCGCTCGTGTCAAGGATCCATGTCAGTACAAGAATAATATTACTTTGACCTAATCTTCGAGAAGGAAGACGGCTTATATTATTTTATATGTTTCCAGTACGCAAATCATAGATTTATTTCTAATAGTAAAAGTTCATCACTTTTATAGAGTATAGAGCACAAAGCTAGTTACGACAACATACTATTTGTATGTCAATTTTCATTATTACCTTTCTCGTCCAGGTTTGAACACGTCCTTAGTGCCAATGTACATATCGGAGATAGCTCCCCTGAACCTGAGGGGCGGATTGGGCACCGTCAACCAGCTTGCCGTCACAGTCGGCTTGCTGATCTCCCAGGTCCTGGGCATCGAACAGATTCTTGGAACGGACGAAGGATGGCCAATATTGTTAGGTAAAATAAATAATACATTATGAAGCTGGTATGTGATTGTGTTGCACACAGCGACACTGCTGATCAGATCTTTGGCCTTTACCTTTATACGGAAAAGAACAAATTCTTTGTTTCTTGTCGATAGATAGTTTTTCAGTGGTGAAACTGCATTTTGAATCAATTATAGTTTATATGAATTAAAAGTGTCTGCTTGGACGAAGGTAGCATCTTCGAAAAAGCGGTGTGATACTCTAATCTTATTGTGGCCACCTCTAATTATATATGCGACGCAGGCGATAGGGAAACGCACTACCGCCGTTTCTTTTTTTATTTTTATTGCTTAGATGGGTGGACGAGCTCACAGCCCACCTGGTGTTAAGTGGTTACTGGAGCCCTTAGACATCTACAGCGTAAATGAGCCACCCACCTCGAGATATAAGTTCTAAGGTCTCAAGTATAGTTACAACGGCTACCCCACCCTTCGAACCGAAACGCATTACTGCTTCACGGCGGAAATAGGCGGGGTGGTGGTTACCTACCCGTGCGGACTCTATTACCGTGCTCCGTGCAAATTATAATTTTGCGGGTTTGATTTTTATTACACGATGTTATTCCTTCACCGTGGAAGTCAATCGTGAGCATTTGTTGAGTACGTATTTCATTAGAAAAATTGGTACCCGCCTGCGGGATTCGAACACCGGTGCATCGCTACACACGAATGCACCGGACGTCTTATCCTTTAGGCCACGACGACTTTCCCTGAGTATGTCCTAATATATATATGTATATCGATCTCTCTCGATGCGTTTAGGCTCTTCAAGCATCGTCCTCGTTGAAGTTGTCGAATTCGAGGTGCAAATAAGCCAATAGACACAACCCATTGAGTTTCTCGCCGGACCTTCTCAGTGGTTTGCGTTTCCAATCCGGTGATAGAGTCTGTAAAGCACTACTCTTGCTAGAGCTAGTGCTAGCTAGATAACGGTAAGCTCGCCTCCCCACCCGGGGAAGCTGGAATAGCCCTTCGAGGTTACCAGTAGGTAGGGAAAAAAAGCAAAAACATTTGTATTCGGACGGTTGGTTTCAGGTCTCGCCATCTGTCCAGCGGTTCTACAGTTGGTCCTGCTCCCGGCCTGTCCCGAATCTCCTAGATATTTACTCATCACTCGTCAATGGGAAGAAGAAGCGAGGCGAGCTCTGAGGAGACTGCGAGCTAGTAATCAGGTAAGTGCCGATAGAATTATATCATTACAATTCATTATCAATTTTGAAAACTCATTGGCGCATTAGTTTGTACTTCCGACTGCTGGTTTGAGAGTCATGGGTTCGATCCTCATATTAGGTAAAAATTCAAAATTTCAAATTAAAAGCTTACCCTATGATATGAATTATCAGAAATAGATTTGAAGGGATTTTCTGTTTGTGCTTTTGGACATGTATTTTTTTTTATTGCTTAGATGTGTGGACGAGCTCTCAGCCCACCTGGTGTTAAGAGGTTACTGGAGCCCATAGACATTTACGACGTAAATGCGCCACCCACCTTGAGATGTAAGTTCTAAGGTCTCAGTATAGTTACAACGGCTGCTTCATCCTTCAAGCCGAAACGTATTACTGCTTCACGGCAAAAATAGGCAGGGTGGTGGTACCTACCCGTGCGGACTCACAAGAGGTCCTACCACCAGAAATTACGCAAATTATAATTTTGCCGATTTGATTTTTATTACACGATGTTATTTCTTCCCCGTGGAAGTCAATCGTGAACATTTGTCGAGTACCAGCCACGACGACCTCAAAATGTAATTACGTGGTCAACATCCCCAATAGGTCGAAGAGGATATTGAAGAGATGAGAGCTGAAGAGCGAGCCCAGCAATCGGAGGCTTCTATTTCGATGCGAGAGTTGCTCTGCTCGCCGACGCTGCGGGCGCCGCTCCTCATCGGAGTCGTGATGCAGCTCTCTCAGCAGCTTAGCGGAATCAATGCGGTAGGTCTCAAGCACCAGGGCTTAGTCGGGAGTCGCTTGGAGTCCGACATAATCCGACCTAATCACCCATCGGCCGGGTTAATTGAACACTTACACAACACTTACACTTGCACTTACACTTACACTTACACAACTTTAAAAGAAGGTTTCAAACGTCCTTCCAGGACTGTCAATGGAATATAGATTTCTTTTGGTAATAATGAAATCTAAAACTGTTTTATTTAAAATCAGCAATAAAATAAACCCAAAGTTGGCGGATCGGACAATACAACACCCAGTCAAAGGTCATCCACCTTGAGACCGTTCTCACTACGAATCGGAACGTATCATACTTTCGCTGCCATAGTAAAAGACAGGGTTCATACAACCCTAGATTACGGATTTTTTTTCTACATCGCCCTGTAACTATATGTTGTGATGTATCTTCAATATATGTAAGAAAGAAAGAAAGAAATCATTTATTCGCCAAGCATAGTGACAAAGAGTTATTACATAAGTTAAAGGCAGCGTGTATGCTTTGTCATTATTTGACATGCGAATTTTAGTGCAGTGCAAGATATTATAAATCTATATATTAATACGTGAAGCAAAAACTTTGTATCCCTTTTTACGAAAATTGCGCCGACGGAGTTGTATGAAATTTTCCACACTTATAGAGAATATAGAGAAGAAGTGCACAATGCTAATATTTTTTTAAAATAATGCATAAAAGATACATTAAATCAATAAAAAAAAAACATTACACACACTGCCATTTATTTGACACAACACATAGATATAAATGTACTAGATATTTATTGTCAATTGTCAAACTTTTGTTATTGTTTGCGGTCATGGAGAATAGATCAATATTGTTTATTTTTCAGATTATTTATCTTTAGTGTAGTTTTGGCCAAATCTGTGATTATAATAAAGAAGAATATGACAATAGAACTGAAATAATCTTTAAACATAACATTTCAATTAATTATTGTCGAATTTCGACTACTGCGGGACCACTAGTATTATATAATTTACCATTAATTCATCCATATTTATATCGTATTTATCATATGTTTATTCAGGTGATAAACTACTCCACTTTTCTCTTCACTTCTTCGGGCCTGACGGAGGAGTCGGCGAAGTTTGCAACAATGGGCATCGGGGCCATCATGGTCGGGATGACGTTGGTGTCTTTGCCGCTTATGGACAGAACCGGACGACGCACCCTCCATCTGTACGGTCTCGGAGGAATGTTCATCTTCTCCATCTTCATCACGATCTCCTTCCTAATAAAGGTGTGTTCTAAAATTGTATTTTGTTTTGTGTGACGTAAAACCGTCAGATTTGTGGACTTTAATACAATGGGACTAATTATGTTCAAAGTAAGTTTGTCTTCACATTGGATACCTATAAGACTTGTGTGTACATTAAGCAGTGGTTGGAACTCTTATCGTGAGAGCCGAAGGTCGAAGTCACACGAGGCTTAAGTCCTCTGCATCAAGATAAAAATTTCATTTATGGCATTATTAATTTCGTATATATTGGCTATTTATTGTAATTGTACATTGGCTATGTCATGCTTAATAACGTTGGTGTAGATTTTTGTGAACATATAAAATGTTCTACTTTACATTTTCCTAGGATTTGTACTTATTGCATATTAATGTCCCACAAAACCTTAACATACTATGTTGAAAAAAATGCTCACCAATACCGCAGAATCTCTAAACCAAACACTCACTTGGTGGGAAAGGTACAGAATAGCGTCTTGCTATTCCCCACCAATATCCTTAAATTTTGATATCTCTGTCCTATCAAAATGATTTCTTCAATACTCACACTGTCCCATCAAATCTCACGACCTATCTATCTGCTGAAACAGGATTTTAATATTATTAATCTGTATTTATTGATATTTTTAACGACGCTTTCGCTCGTTTTTTGTTTGTTTCCCGTTTTTCATATTTTTTTCTTCTCTTGACTCCACTCTTCAACTATTGATTACTGTTTTCATTATTCAAATTTATATTATTTCGTTGCACTGTATCTGCTGCACGGCTTTTCATTTGCGCAACGGCTGTTTGGTTTCTGAACCAAATATAATTTCGGAAATTAAAGACGTTAATTATCATTAATATTTCGTAAATTTTAGTTGATTAGAGTATGAAATAATCAGAAATGTAAACAGCCGTTGGTAGCTTCTCCCCCCCCCCCCTAACGATTTCTTTCCTGTAACTGAGACCGGTATCTCCGTGCGAACTAGTCTGTGAACTCTCAAATATAAATGCTTAGGACACCATTCACGTGCACACAAAGTACTCACGTTAACGAGCACTCAGCTTAACGAGGCTACTCACACAAATGCTGCTCAAACGCAGATAGCACTTCACTGATTTTCTAAAACGCAGCTACACGATGTCCGCATCCGAAGACTTTACATGTGTGGCAGGTATCAGACGCACACTGTGCTCCCGCGGATACCGCGCGTCAATGGACTCGACATTGTCGTACATTGCGTGCTATGTGAAAAGCATTATTAAAATGTTACTTTTTAAAAATTACTTTCTTAATGTTTGAACGAATTAATATAAATATTTAGGTTAGCTTGAATAGCGGTTATAATACTGCGTACGTACAGAACCTAGTGAGTGTTTTGCATTTATGTTTGTGATTGATTCCGTATTCGGTCGGTTACGGGAAAGGGCATTACTTCTATCCTCTGATAGGAGTTCTTCGGTTATGTGCAGGAAATGATCGACTGGATGAGTTACCTGTCGGTGGTGTCGACGCTCAGCTTCGTGGTGTTCTTCGCCGTGGGCCCCGGCTCCATACCCTGGCTCATCACGGCGGAGCTCTTCTCCCAGGGTCCGCGGCCAAGTGCCATGGCGATTGCAGTCTTAGTTAACTGGATGGCGAATTTCGTTGTCGGAATTGGTTTTCCGAGCATGAAGGTAGGCAGAGGAATTGTCTCTTTATAAAACTTGTGGTTTTGCTTTTTTGGTTTATTGGTTTTGACAGCGGCTTTGGATATCATAGCTGATGCCCATGATCGACGGTGATCTATAATGCCCGTAAAAGGAAATTACGAAAATCTTTATTGTGTTTATCGTTGAACGGTAAATGTGCAGATACGATATTCTATTGCTGTTTTGCTTGTTTTTACCACGTGGCTGGTTAGCATTCAGCTGTGAATAGTGAGGCCGCCGTAGACGAAACGTAGTCGAGGTTTCTGACTGCGACACGTGCGGCGGCTTCCAGACTGCGAGCTCGTCCCTAAATTACATCTCGTAGCTTGTGCTAACAAACTTCCCCCCTCTCCCAACCCCCCTCACGTGTTCCGCAGGCGGTGCTGGACAACTACACGTTCCTCCCGTTCAGTGCCTTCCTGGCGATCTTCTGGATATTCACATACAAAAAGGTTCCCGAGACGAAAAATAAGACCTTCGAAGAGATATTAGCGCTGTTCCGGAATTCGAACGGCAGGTGAGCGAGACAACTAAACATTTGCCATCTCTGTCCCGAATCCAATGATTAGTTAATTTAAATCACACATCGGAAATACGACACTAGTACAGAACCCTCTGTTGTTCGCTTGCAAAAATTCCGCGCAAACAAAACGCGGCCTAGCGGTACTTTATAGTGTGACGTCATTCGGGGCCAAAACAGGCGTCATTTTTTGTTTACATTAAACACTAAAATAACAACTTACACATCAAGCGCTGTGGTTGCTTTTAAAAATTGGGCTGGAATAATTTGGTTTTTAATATTAACATCATGTTTATTTTTATTTTTTTTAATGCTCTTAAATGGGTGGGCAAGCTCACAGCCCACCTGGTGTTAAGTGGTTACTGGAGCCTATAGACATCTACAACGTAAATGCGCCACCCACCTTGAGATATAAGTTCGAAGGTCTCAGTATGGTTACAACGGCTAATAATATAAGACATTAATAATAAACATATATAACTTATTACATTTCTGTTAGTATGAATGGCACGAACGGAAATTCGATAACAGAAAGCCGATGACGTCATTTTTGCACGATCACAACTAATTCCCAATGAGAGATGTAGTTTGTCATGAGTGCGCCACTCGGTTGTGTCCAGGGACAGCTTCCGCGACGACCACATCTACGGCAGCGCGCTGAACTGCGTCAACGGTCTGGAGCAGCAGCTGCTCCCCCCGCCGCCGCCGCCCCTCCCCGCGCCCCTCCCCGCGCCCCTCGACGTCAAACGCGACTCAGGCAAGTCGAACTCCACCTTCACGTTTGTTTAACACGTTGACGGCCACATAAGTCACCGGAGCCCTACGCGGCGTACTGAAGTAATAATGACGATTTCTTTCTTCAATCTGCATACTAAAAGTCTAAAACATACATTAACAAATAAAAGAGGGCAAACTTAGGTAATCCATTCGCCTAGTAATAAAAACCGATGTAATTACTTCAGTGCGCCGCGTAGGGCACCGCTGACCTACACGGCAGTCAAAGGGTTAATGATGAGATAGACTGAACCGATTGCGGGCGTTCCATTTTTTTTTTACTGCTTAGATGGTTGGACGATCCCACAGCCCAACTGATGTTAAGTGGTTACTAGAGCCCATAGACATCCACAACGTAAATGCGCCACTCACCTTGAGATATAGGCTCTAAGGTTTCAAGTATAGTTACAACGGCTGCCCCACCCTTCAAACCGAAACGCATTACTGCTTCACGGCAGAAATAGGCAGGGTGGTGGTACCTACCCACGCGGACTCACAAGAGGTCCTACCACCAGTAAAAACTGGAATACTTATGCTACCATCGAATAGGCAGGGACAAAATCCAGGTCATCGCATTGCATTTGTTTGCAGATCAGATTTGTTTTTGGTAACAATATAATAGTGAATTACAAGTTCTAATGACACTCTTCAAGAATAACTCGTAAATGTTTCGAAATGTGGCTGAAGATAAACGTAACGTTTCCAGTGTCGGAGCAGTGGTCGGGGGGAGAGGCGGGCCGGCCGCCGCCGCGGCTCCCCGCCACCCGGCACGTGTAATGAATTATCAATCGTATGTATACACTGGTAGGGATGAAAACGATCTATCCGCTTCTCACATAATAAACCTATAGCCTCCGAATAAGTAACGCTCAAACATGATTGTATAAAAACCGAAGCTAGCGTTTCGATAGAGGTTCGTTTAAAAACTGAAATTACACCCCCCCCCAGCCTCCCCTCCCTCTCTTTCTCCCTTCTCGTCCTAAATCCTCGCATGGATTCTTATTCTTCATGCATACGCGTTCCTTCTAAGTTAAGATCTTAAATTAATGCGACGAGGCCAATCAATCAAAAATGGCTCGAAGACACAGCTGATGATATTTAAGAAAGTAAGACATTTTACGACACATGACAATGTATATATACAATATGTTATCTACACTATGTATATTAGGATATAATGTAATTGTCTCTGTACCGTATTGTTTATAACGCGCAATTAGCGACAAACAATGAACACTGTGATTTTATTATTATTATTATTATTATTGATTATGTATATACTTTTATTGTATTGATTTGATGTTGATCTTTTGTTATCTCGAAGACTGAGTTTTGTTTAGTTATTAAATTGATACATTATGGTTTTAAGTAGTCAGTAGTCGCAAGTCGGTTAGAGAAAGATTGCGTTCACGGAATTGATTCAGTTTATTAATAAAACGAATACAATAAGACTAATATGAAATGTAATAAAGTAAAAACTCTTTGTTCGCGGGGTTATACATTCCGTGAATATGCCGCGTATGCAGAAACTGTGAATATGGAAAAGCGCGTTTACAAAGGACATTAGAGGTTGGATACTGGTGGTAGGACCTCTTGTGAGTCCGCGCGTTTAGGTACCACCACTCTGCCTATTTCTGCGGTGAAGCAGTAATGCTTTTCGGTTTTAAGGGTGGGGCAGCCGTTGTAACTATACTGAGATCTTAGAACTTATATCTCAAGGTGGGTGGCGCGTTTACGTTGTAGATGTCCATGGGCTCCAGTAACCACTTAACACCAGGTGGGCTGTGAGCTCGTCCACCCATCTAAGCAATAAAAAAAAACCTACACATTGGTATTCTTTTTATCAAGGCGTATGTATCGATTAAATCCGCGAATAAATAAATCTTTAGCCGCGAATCTAGGAATTGGGTAGCGTTTTTTTAATCCGTGAATAGTGAAAACGAATCGAATGAAGAAAGCGCGAATAAGGACTGTAATGAAATCGATTTATAGCGATGGTTCATCAGAAACATAATCATTGTCCAGCCTTCTATTTACCAAATAAGTAACAAATTAATTGTTTTCCATTCTTAGAGAACAAATAGGAATTTAATACATGTTAATGGAACTCTGCTACAACTTCTCAATCATTTTATACATAATTCGACGCTTAAAAGGCAAACGTGACTAAGCGACAATGCTTGAACTTTACAGTAGACTAATTTAAAGTTGAAATACCTGAAAACAAAATCTATTTTAACGAATCTAGCTGTAGGATTGAAATGATTTTAATAGACCTAGAAAATATATATTTTTTGCGCATCGAATATGGTTATTGCCTATCATTTATGTACAAAGCAGTTATGGTCGCTTAGTCACGTTTGCCGTTCAAGCGTCGAATTATATTTTCAATTAATCTAATCGCTACAAAAAGAGATGTTAAGGCAGTATGCGACTACAACCTCTGCCTGTTTATTTTTTATTTGACAGAAAATGTCTGTCAAGCATAGATTCATAACTTCGTTCGTTTGAATTTTGCTGATTTTGCTCAATTCATAAGTCCTAGTAGTTTCGTACAATCTGTTGTTAGTAGTTGTTATATATCAATCTATGTACTTCCTCTGGTTCATCCCACTGAAGAGGGCATGCCCTTTAAGTAATCTCACATCACTGACTTGTTTCATTTCGTTTTTGATAATTATTCAGAAATACCACCTCGAGAATGATGGGTGGAATTTCGTTAAGTATCTATCAATTATGTAATCGTTTTTTTTTTTTTAATTGGGCATCAAAACGGTGTCGCCATTAATGATTAAATCTGTGTAAGTTACATGCTCAAATGAAATGGTGCCCCTGGTCCTCAATCGCTCATCCTATGAAAGAATATTGTTAATTGTGCACTCAAAAAATTCCTTGTTCAGCTAGTTGACGTTCGACTTAAAATACGTTCAGTGTGCTTAGTGCGAGTTTTCTAACGTTCTCGATATCGTAAAAGTTAACTCATATTTGTATGGTATGGGACCGTTTGCGTACGTTTGCCGATAGGGGCGCTGCTCCAACTGCATACAAAATTGAGTTAACTTTTAAGCTATCGAGAACGCTAAAGAACTCGCACTAAGCACACAGGAATAAGAAAGTTTTTTGTTATTGTGTAAAAAGGTATCTGTACGTCTTCACTGTACACAATCGAATAAGTTAGAAATAAGTTATTGGCGGAGAGATGGCTCCCGCTGTTCTTGAGTGTGGTTCCAATTGAACTGGTCGTCATTAAAATTATTTCCGTAAGAGTGAAATTGTGAAGATGACGCCATTAACTTGCTAGGCAAAACATGGCGTACGTGACTGTATAGGTATTTAAAACTTTTTTTAAGCGCGTTGTATTCTGTGCGTGCGTCGTCAAAAAATGCACTGTTTAGATGAATTTCTAGATGGTAGGCATGTTTGAATATTACCTAATATATAAAAAATAATAGGGGCGGAGCCCCATACTCTATAATTATGTATTTCAACGATAAAAAACCCAAGGTAGAGAAGCGCGTGGGATATTTAGATAGGTATTGAAATAAATGTTAAAAGTTTCAAAATCTGTTTTTATTTATTTAACTCAGTGAAATAGGGTGAAATAGGTATAAGTGGAAAATTGTTTTAAAAACCCTGTATACTATTTATAATACTATAATCTTTTATTATTTTTGTTAATTAATTTTTAAACTTTGAAATTGATGTTTAAAATATAATGATTATTTTTGCGGTTTTTTTTTTGGTATCCGGATTATATTAACGATATAAAAAGTATTAATTGTTACATTTATATATTTACTAAATTCGGCCAATAAAAACGATTTGTACTATTTTTTTGGATCCGCACATTTAATTCAACTACGCACAATTATTTTGTTTGAACTGAAACGCAGTGAGAAATGCACGAACCGGAGATGACATATTAATATTTGTTAACCTCGTGTTGGGTCAACGCATACTGCTAATAAGCAAAGATGCGTAATTAAAAAAAGTCCTTAATTCTAAGATCTAGTCAAGAATATGTGATGTTAATCCTTAAAACTTTTTTTAAATTAATTTTGTGTATACACTAAAAATGACTAGGATAAAAAACTAAACGATCTCGTGAAAGGAAATTGACAAATACCTACATTTGTCGGTGCCATAGAAGTTATTTAAGGCGACTTATGCTTGAATTGGATAATAGAGATTTATGAGGTCGTATGACCGCCAGTCACGTCTCAAGTCGTAAGATTCATTGATGTTAAGTATGTTAGTTAAATATAACAGTAAGCTATATAGTTGTATGTATAAATATAAAAATATAAAAATAAAAAAAGATTTCGTGATAATTCTGAAATAAAAATATGGTACAGTATTAACTTGTTTCTATTTCACATTATATGGTTGGTTAAAGCTTCCTTCTCTATTTTTTTTACTATTTGAACCGGCTTTGAATAATAATTATTTATGCCTTAAGAAAATAATTTATGATTTAGCTATTAGCTAAGACAGTCTGTAGAAAATTAGACAACAGAGAAACAACAGATCGAACGTGTCAGAAGCCATGGTACATGAAATGGAAATGAGATTTGTTAACCAAAACGTCTTAAATTTTATTTTAATTTTAGTCAAAATTTTAACTTAACAAGTGTGACAGTAGCAATTTACAAGAGCTTTTCTTTGTGTGTGCATAATTTATCTCAGGGATAACTCTGGGATAACTCGGCCGCGACTACCCGTGCCCAGTTTCTATCGACCGCATTCAATAAAGCGAGTGGTGGTTACTGGTGGTAGGAACTCTTGTGAGTCCGCACGGGTAGGTTCCACTACGTGAAGCAGTAATGCGTTTCGGTTTGAAGGTTGGCGTAGCCGTTGTAACTATACTGAGACCTTATAACTTATATCTCAAGGTGGGTGGCGCATTTACGCTGTAGATGTCTATGGGCTCCAGTAACCATTTAACAACCAGGTGGGCTGTGGGCTCGACCACCCATCAAAGCAATAAAATAAAAAATCACACTTATGGGCAATTTCTTTGCTTGTCTAGCAGCGCTGCCACGACCCGCTTGTTATCACGAAAACTGTGAAGTTCTAGCTACGCGCGGACGGATAGGTGAGCTCATGGGCTTGACCTGATAGAATGTGTTAACACTGGCCTCAGCAAAAGCAGTGCTTCGCAGAATCTACCACCAGATCGAAATCACGACCCACCGAGAGGATGACTGAACTCAGTGGGCTCTATCTATGGGTTAGTTTGCTCGTTGAATTCTTCACGATTTCGACGAGGACGTTGACCGGTGCTTGAAGGGCCTAAAAGCACAGAGAGTGGATCCGCGGGATCCAACATGTTACGAGAGGCAACCCCGATAAGTGAGTTATCGCGTCCCGCCGAAGTACCACTCAGACGCTAATTTAACATACGTATCGGTTCTAAATTTAGGTCGTCGGAAGATCGATATTCCTCACGTACCACGGTGCTCCGACAGCTATCTTGCAGCGCGGGATTGGATGACCTGGGGAGAGTTTGTGTGCATGCGGACCGCGTGAGTGAACACTACACTTGCATAGGTCATGACGGAACGTATGCAAGCTTTGTAGTGACACCTTGTTATGGAAGGGACAATATGCTTCACTTGCAGATTATGGAGAGAATTGAAGTATTTGCGCAACATTGCCTTAGTGCGACGAACACATGGTTGATTCAGCTTAGGAATTTTAAATTGAGTCTTTTATTGTAGCACGACACCTAAAAATTTTTTAATAAATTTTTTTGTACAACCCTATTTTGATTTTCAATGAAACACAGTTAATATACAAATACTCATTTATTTATGTACACGCGTGTAATATAATAACAAAACCACGTTTCTGTATCTTTGGTGGATACAATACAACGAACCGTTACTATTCATTTATATATTTATATCAATTTATAACATTCATTCTATATAAAAAATATACAATATATGTAATAATCTAATACTAAAATTATTATCTGCCTGTCTCTCTGTTCGTTCCTATTCTTTACAATTTTCCAATGTACAGAAAGTAGAATAAACCATTTTATATGTACCTAAATAAAAGATTTATATGATCATAATTATCCTAATATTAACCTTGCCTAAAAATTATACACCAATGTATTTTTAATAATATTATAAATCTGAAAATTTGTAAGTTTGATCTTTGTTACTTGATCACGCAATAATGAGCGAAAGGACTGAATAAAGTTTAAATTTTTATCAATACGAAATTAATAATAATAATTTAAAAACGTGACGTAAGTTTATCAAAGTATACGTTCTCTTTAAGCAACACAAAACATATAGTTATTTCCAAATAATATAAACATTGCAAAAAATATATAAAAAAATACTATTGAAATTGAAAAAAAAAATGCGACAGCGAAGTGCTACTGGAATGAAGTTTTTATAGCCTTTCGTTTATTTTAATACCAAAAACTAACAGTAAAAAAATATTTGTCTAACAAAAACCTTTAAATAATCTACAATTTCTTACAACTAGATATTGGCTAGAAGGCGTAAGAGTATTTAGAGAATACTGGTTGTTTTAAGTACGAAAATTATAATAACAAATTCAACTTTGAAAAGGCCACGATATGGTCTGAATTAAACTACTCCTATAGTTTGTTTGTAGGAATCCTTTTTTTTTGGAGAAATGATATCAATTGTTACTATTGAGATTTGCGGAAATGATTACCAATGTATAATTTGACTGAAATGAAAAAAAATAATTGCCCTCACATTTCTTAACTCACTGGATCCTATAGGATAGGGATCCTGGGTATACCCTGGTATCAAATTTGTTCATTGAATAGTTGTTTGTTTATTGTTAACAAATAACTCATTATTATACTACTTTCTATTTGAATGCTTAAAAATTTCCAGTGACAACTTTTTTGAATATTATTTCCAAAATGTATTATTATATTTCAACATGTTTTTTCAATCATCTATTTTTAAGATTTTAAACTTGAAACATCAAATCACAAATAGGCCTAGTTTTAGTTAAAAGAAATTGGTAAATTTTTTCGAATTTTTATTTGTGGATCACAACTCACAACTTGTTTCAGTTTCATTTGCCTCTCAACGCTTTTTTTTTAATATAGCAACACAAATATAGCAAGAAATAATGACTAGTGTAGCCTGCCTGTATATATCACTGATTAGAACAAATCCAGCACAAATTTAAATGGTGTGTTCAAGGAAAACCTTGCAATATGCAAACAATGAATGAATGAATGAATGAATGATTTATTTTATTTCAGACAACAATAAGTCCATATGTGTACATAGTATCATTGAAACATACTTAAAATTAACAAAACCAATCAAATAAAAAAGATACATTTATTAAAAGTAGTTATCAGTTGAATACATTTCAAATATTCCATTCCACTGATACCTACTTCGAACCAACCATTATTATTATTATTATTGTTTAGTCCGCAAGTGAACCATGGTACAATGGTTCATGTACCGACAGTCATAACGGTCTGTTAATGCCTTCAGGATGCTGTTAGGGCTAACCCAGACAATAACATGAGGACTCTCGGTCTAACGAGCAACCCACAAACTGACAAATCTTTGTAACTCCATACACAACTAACAATTGGAAAATACTCTGAGTATTTATTTAACACAGAATAAAACCATTTTTGGTACATTTTTAATACACCAAACCACAACCGAAACATTACTTATAGCATCAAGACATAATATATTTATGACATATATTAAACGTTAGTAAGTACCATTAGTCATTTGTAGAAATATATATTTGTTAAATTCGTTTTTGTGTTATTTATTTGAATTAAAACACTATATATACAATGCAAAATTTGCAGATACATCAGTACTCTAATGCAAATTTTATTTTTATTTTAACAATCTCACCTCATATTTAACTCTTTCACATTAAACTTAATCAATAATTAAAATATTATCAAGTATCAAAGTAAACACAATACCCGTTATAAATAATCTAATACAAAGAATCACTGACCTTTTAAAGTTTAATTTAATATTTACTTTTAATATTGATACATTTGCCTGAGTATGTCTAAATTAATAATCCAAATTATTGAAAGAAACATACAATAAAAAATACTAAAGTGTACCCTTCATAATCCCTAAACCATGGGTTTTTTTAATATGACAGTCAAATTTTGTATGTATGATACCAATATATATAGTAACAAACATTGAATAATTTAAAAACATCGATATTAAATTTTGTCATATAATTCTTAAAAAAAAATAGAAAAAAAAACAAAAAGGAGTTTTATTTTTTTTGTCTTACAAAGAAAAAGCGTCTTAGAATTGAAAACTAAAAACATATTTTTTTTTTAATTTTTAGTTATCAAACTTTCATACCAGTGTCGAGCTGTAGGAGTTGCTTCATCAGCTCATAGGTGGAGAAGGAGGTCGCGACCATCGGTATCGCTCGTATATAGTTGATGCTCATGCCTCTATACAAGCCTTTCACCACACCGTTCTCACGGTATATGAGGCTCAAAGTTTGGAACATGCCCGTACTGTAAAAAATTTATATTAATTATAATATGTTTGTGTGTAGCATGTGTAACCTATATTATGGCTTCCGAGGTCATGGACATTCGGATCGGTAGCATTACTGGTAGAGAAAGAGGTATTTAAGAAGAAATGGATGGATTGCGTGAAAGACGATATGAGTAAGAGGGGAGTGAGCGAAGAAATGGTATCATATACCAGAGGAGTATAGAAGGAGAAAACATGTTGCGCCGACCCCAGGTGACTTAGGGAAGGACAGGAGAATGATGATGACTTTTATAATCTTTGATACTAAAAAATACTTTCAAGTATTTTTTAAACTTGGTTTTTCACCCTGGTATTTTTCCGTACACGTACTTAGAAGCCCTGGTATTCAATTTTGCAAGTATGTCTCATCGCTAAAGCTTATGAAACAAATTCCGAATTGCTACTGGAGTGCATATGGACCCTTAATAAATCTACTCGAGGTACCTGAACATATTAGGGTCCAAGGTAACGTGAAGACTGATGATTTCCAACTGATGGTACGACCTCTTGTGAGTCCGCGCGGATAGGTACCACCACCCTGCCTATTTCTACCGTGAAGCAGTAATGCGTTTCGGTTTGAAGGTTGGGGCAGCCGTTGTAACTTATATCTCAAGGTGGGTGGCGCATTTACGTTGTAGATGTCTATGGGCTCCAGGAACCACTTAACACCAGGTGGGCTGTGGGCTCGTCCACCCATCTAAGCAATAAAAATAATTTTTTTTTAGCTAAAATGGGCTTTGTCATATCGTTTTCAACATTAACTGACCTCGTAACTGCACTCAGTTCGACTAATCAACCCACAATTGCAGGTCCATTTTGAAAATTGTCCCATTAGGAGCAATTTGCATAAAGTTAGACAGCATTTTGATGGTTTTGTAAATGTCACGAGCGTAACCGTTGGCGACATCCAACGGTTATGCTCGAGAACGCCCGGGATACTCGGAAATTGGCCATAAAATGAATTTCATAAAAGTAATTTTAAAAAAAACTGTGGGATCGTTAGTCCACAAGTTAATAACTTAATTTTTTTATTATTATCATTTTGTAAATAATATTTCATTTTCTCCACCTTATCCCATTAGATGGGGTCAGCGCAGCAAATTTTTTTCTTCCATTCTCTTCTATCAGCCGTCATCTCAACACTCACTCCTCTCTCTCTCTCATATCGTCACTCTCTCCATCCCTATCTTCTTCGGTCGACCTCTTCCCCCTCTACCTTGCACTACCATTTCCATACATCTCGTAGTCACATGCATCTTCTCTCTACGCATCACATGTCCATGCGCTAACCGTCCGCTCTTTATTTTGTAATAAATCGAGTTTTTAAAATGAATTCAGATACTATAATATTTTAGTTTATATTTTCAGAACGGGGTAGGGATAGAATGACAGAGATGAAAACAATCCTCACTGATTATGATTATAAATATTGAGTAGAGCTGTAGTGTTAAAGTAAAATAGTTTTTGTGAATTATCATGAACCATTTTTAAACGAAGACTGACGTGAAATATTTTAATATACATATAAAAATATGAAATATTTTAATATACATATAAAAATAAATATAATAATATATTAAACAAGTAACAATAGAACGAACCTCCTGTGCAATGTTGCCAACACCACGTGCCAAATAACATGCAATAAAAAATTTCACTGTTAGTCACCATTACATAATAATAGTATGTACATTTTGTTAGTGCTGAAACGGGTAAACTATAGTCCGTCCGCCAAGAGAATATAACAGTATCAACACCAAATTTTACGTAAACTTTTAGCCCAAATTCATACAATAATTTATTTTTCAACAATAAAGATTCGTTAGTTGGACAAACAGTTTTTTTTTTATTGCTTAGATGTGTGGACGAGCTCACAGCCCACCTGGTGTTAAGTGGTTACTGGAGCCCATAGACATCTACAGCGTAAATGCGCCACACACCTTGCAATTGTTATTTTCGACCCAAGTCTTCTCAGAAATCGATTTGGACCTGTCAGAAGCATATTCTTTCAGCGACCGGAGCAAAGATAATAATAATAATATATTATACACAATTTAAGTATTTTAGGTACTACTACGGGTAATATTTTTATAAATTAAATATCTTTTAAGTATTAAGATACCATAGTTTACTTTATAAATAAGAAATATTATAATTGTAATTACTATACCTCGAAAATCGTAGGCGAGACTAACTAGTTTTATGAAGCGATTTACATAATATTATTTTAATTATATACCTACGTTATTTTGGACATTACATAATAATATGTATTTACACATAAAAATAGAGGCGGTTCTTTTTTTTATTTTTTAATTCTTAAATGGGTAGATGAGCTCACAGCCCAACTTGTGTTAAGTGGTTACTGGAGCCCATAGACATCTACGACGTAAATGCGCCACCCACCTTGAGATATCAGTTCTAAGGTCTCAGTATAGTTACAACGGCTGCCCCACCCTTCAAACCGAAAAGCATCACTGCTTCACGCCAGAAATAGGCAGGGTGGTGGTACCTACACGCGCGGGCTCACAAGAGGTCCTACCACCAGTAAAAATTATAATATTATCTATATAATATCTATATTGTATTGTTTTCTATGTAAACTTTAATTCATTAATTTCCTTTTTTCTTTGTTCGCTGTTTATTCATGTGTGATGTTGATGGTGGAAACTGGTTTGGTATTGGTTGTGTTTATTTTTAGTATATTTATATATTTGTGTTGTACTGCTGGTTTCCAGCATTGTAGCAATCTAGAGAGGCTCATCGTGACCGGCAAGGTGGATAGAAAAAGACCTCGAGGGCGCAACCCAATACGTTGGTCCGATCAGATCCGCACTGGTCTTGATTTCATAAACTCTCCACACCGCCAGAGACAAGAACAGACGGAGAAAGATAGTGCGTGCGAAGGTGATATAAAAGGGTGGTCACGATACTCAGCAGTGAGGAATACGACGCAACGAGGAGGTTTCCCAAATAAACTTACTGGTGGACCTCTTGTGAGTCCGCACGGGTACCGCGGCGGGCGGTGGTACCGCCGTACCACCGCCCTGTCTATTTCTGCCGTGAAGCAGTAATACGTTGTAACTATACCTGAGATCTTAGAACTTATATCTCAAAGTGGATGGCGCATTTACGTTTTAGGTTCCAGTAACCATTTAACACCAGGTGAGCTGTGAGTTCGCCCACCCATCTAAGCAATAAAAAAAAAAATGTGTGTGTGTGCACAAGTCACACTCGGTAGAAGTGAATCTTATAAATAATAAATATAATCGTAAGGGCAACCACTCCGCAGTGCAATTGAGTGCCTCACCCTGGGGGAACCGCCTGCGTAATGACGGTAATCCTACGCCAGGTAAGTATGATTTAGCAAGAGAAATACGAGAACGTCTATCAAATGTGTAACATCTCGTCGCCGCGATTCAGGAATTGTTCGCTTCGGCAAGCCAATCGCGGCGCACTAATTTTCGTTTCGTTTCATTTCGTTTCATCGAGTTTGAAATCACACCCAACGATTCCAAAGAAGTTTCACTACAATAACAGATATTGGTGAGCGTTCGAATCACGAGTACATACCCAAACTTTTCCGTGGCGGGCGTCATGCAGGCGAGCTGCATGCGGCGGCGCGTGACGTCGAGCGGGTACGACACGGACTGCGCCACCGCGCCCGCCAGCCCGCCGCACACCAGCTTACCCGGCACCGTCAGCACCAGCCCGCCTACAAACGTTTATCTTTTATTTTCAGAACATGACGAAACAAGATAGTTCCATGGTGTTTTTAAAATGATGACTCTTCAGCATTATCATTGCATTCCATAGTGGCAGTAATTAACACTCACTTTTCCAATAAATTATATTTCAAGCGTACATCGATAATTACATATAACTGTACAAGTTGCTGCTTATTTTGTATTTACTTGCATATTTTTAATATTTATTTGTATTTAATCGTATTAAGTCTATGTTATATTGTATTTATTTTTCACATGTGTATATAAGTATATATTTCTATGTAAGTGTATTAAGATGTAGCACCGTCCATGCTAGCTTGCTTATTCCTCTGCCTGCAAGGTTGCCTGGAAGAGATCGCTTTCAGCGATAAAGCCGCCAATTTATTTTACCGTCTATTATTTGTTTTATGTGCTTACTTTGTACATGTGATGTTAAATAAAGAGTTATATTGTTATTATATTATTATTATTACAAGGAGCTCCTCGAGTCAGAATGTTTTGTGCGACAGTAGTACAGTAGTCACTCGTACATTTAGTAGCTTAGTCATGAATTCTCTTGGATATCGTCTTAAATAATCGTTGACATAAGGAAACATTAAAGTTTGTACAATAAATGAACATAATGCGTCTGACGGTCGCTTAAATGTTTGAAAAAAAAAAACACGAACTAAATTAAATGATTCGTGCGCCCCCTCTCACACATTGATGGCACTATGGCAAAACCATGCACCTTGAGACAAGAGTTCTCAAAGGTCTCAGTTTTTACAGTACAGCAGCTGCTCTACACTTCAAACCGAAACGCATTACTGTTACACGACACAAATAGGTGACAAAGACGGTGGTTCTACAACTAGTAAAAAGAACTGTCTCAATTTCATTAAGGACTACAGTTTATTTTTCTTAATATCTAGCATACACGAAAATTCGCAAATCTAATTAATTTGTGGTTTTGTTGCAGTGAAATGATACCACCAATTAAAATTTCATATTTAATTAGAGAGCGGTCAAATACAAATGTTAATAGCGGAGCACCCAGGGTATGTCTGTCTTGAACTCAACCGAATGAATACATTTTGTGATTTTTTTTTCCTACCTAAGCTGATAGCCTTTAGAGGCTATTTCAGCGTAACCTTAACTAGTAGGTGACTTAACGTCCAGCTCGCCCTTTGAGGACAGGTCACTCCGAGCATCACTAAATTGTAATCAATCCTCCCCACAACAAAGATAGATGGTAGCGGCATTTCACACGACAAAATAATTGTTTTTGTGGGTGTTATTTAAATATTACATTATTTAATTTTATTAGCACGCAATGTAACACAATTACAGAACTCACTTTTTTTCCCTACCTAAGCTGATAGTCTTGAGAAACCATATCAGCGCAACCAGGTGAGTAGGTGAGCCCAAACCTGGCGAAGCTGCTAACACGAACCCTAGCAAGAGCCATGCTTCGCAGAATCTACCACCGGATCGGAAACGCGACCTACTGAGAAGATCCGGCAGGAAACTCAATGGGCTGTGTCTATTGGTTAATTCGCTCGTCGAGCCCTTCAGCCCTTCGTTGCAAGCGACGGGTTCGACGAGGATGGTGGCCAGTGCTTGTGATACCTAAAAGCAGTTAGTGGATCGGGAGGATACGAAATGACGTGTTTTGGGCCATTTTGCAAGTACCGTCGAATATTATATATAGTGCGATGCTCCAGCGCAGGTCCGTACTGAGCGTAGGGCCGCACTCAAGCTCGCTACAAATTAAATATTAAAAATTAAATGGCTTTACCGGTATTGCGATCGCATTTCCTGCAGAGCTGGGTCGGGAGGTACTTCATGCAGACGTACTTGAGGGACTCGAAGCAGTAGAAGCTGAAGCCGGCGTAGGGCACCATCCCCACCATGGTCGGGACGAAGCCGCGGTACAGAGCTCGCATACCGCCCTCCTGAAGGTGGAAGCATGAAGGTTTTACATAAACTACTACCCATGGCTTCCTTCTCAACTAATCAAGTAAATAATTGAATAACTATCGTTTAGGGTATACACGATAGTTAGATAGGTGTAGTGTACTATAGAACTAAATTGAATTACATTTAAAAATTATTATGAAATTACCCTCTTTATGATTCTACAATACGCAACTTAGTATTTCGACTCTTATTTCAACTGGTTCACTTTAAAACAAAACTCTATATAAAGGGTGTTCTAAAATATAGAAAATTATATTCATTTTAAATCAATTGTTTGTTATTTTATTAGTCGCCTAAGGAGTTTTCACTGGTGTCGAAGGGGAATTTGTGAGCGTGCACGGTAGGTATCTGCCCATTACTACCACAAATCAAGCATTCCGGGACGAAGAGGGAAGAGGAGTAACTGTAATGTAATAAAATTGATACTTCTTTTATTCATCTCTCAAATGTGGTGGGTCTGACATCCGCATTGTGGTACTTATGGACTCCGGTGACTATTTAACACCAAATGGACTTTCAGCTTTACTGTACAGTTAGTATTAAATCTTATTTGTAGTCAATGTTCAATTTGTAGTATAATGTTGAACATGAATGGCATTCAGCTTCTTCTTTCGTGGTCGTAAACACACTCACTAACTATTTAAAGAGCTCAGTGAGCTTAGTGCGAGCTTTTTTAACTTCTCGATCGCGTAAAAGTTAACTCAAATTTGTATTGAGTTGGAACAGCGCCCCTAGCGGTAAAGTTAGGGCAACTGTTCCAACTCCATAAAAAATTTAGTTAACTTTAGTTACTTTACGTTACTAATGCAGACCGTGTTTCATAGTCGTGGGTTTATTGACTTGCGTGCTCTTCGAATATATAACATTTAATATGGTACTTAGATTTGTATATAAATATTGTTATAGCACATATTTTTTTGCTTAGATAAAAATTCCGGCTAGATTAGGTAATGATTTATGAGAACTTTTGTATTAAACAGAAGTTGGACCTTTTGTGAGTCCGCGCGGGTAGCAGGGCAGCCGTTAACTATACTTGATACCTTAGAGCTTATATCTCAAGGTGGGTGGCGGCATTTACGTCGTAGATGTCTATGGGCTCGAGTAACCACTTCACACCAGGTGGGCTGTGAGCTCGTCTACCCATCTAAAAAAAAAAAGAACTCTTGTATTAAACACGCTCATACACATTACATACACATTACACGCTCATACTCACGTTCCGAAACATGGTGAGAGCGGCGTGCACGATACCAGTGTATCTGTGTTCTCCCGTGATCTGGAAGGCTAGTCTCGCCCGGATCGTGTCTAAAGGGTACGTGAGGGTGACGGCCGTCACTCCTGCGCCGGCGCCCGCCACGAACTTATCGCCGTGCTGCACTAGAGGGATGTGGAGGCCGCTTAAATACTGAAACATGAAACATGAAATACTGGTGGTAGGACCTCTTGTGAGTCCGCACGAGTAGGTACCACCACCCCGCCTATTTCTGCCGTGAAGCAGTAATGCGTTTCTTTTTTAAAGGGCGGGGCAGCCGTTGTAACTATACTGAGACCTTAGAACTGACATCTCAAGGTGGGTGGCGCATTTACGTTATAAATGTCTATGGGCTCCGGTAACCACTTAACACAAGGTGGCCTGTGAGCTCGTCCACCCATCTGAGCAATTAACAATAAACAAACAAAAAATAAACATATGAGGTTGAAGTTACGTGCTGTTAGGAGGCGGCTGGTGTCAGACTTTTTAAAAAAAAACACCTCTTTCTACATCATCATCAGCCTATAGTAGTCCACTACTGGACGTAGGACTCTCCAATTGCTCGCCACTGAGCTCTCGATTCTCGGCTTTTCTCATACAGCTCCTGCCAGCCACCCTGCACAGATAATCACTCCACCGAGCCTGAGGGTATCCTGCACTGCGTTTTCCAATTCGCGTCCTCACCCAGACATGACTTTTTTCTTTAGACTTTCTACAACACTGTTTTATTCAAAAGACGCTCACAAAAATCTTAGTTGAACACCTCTGTTTCAGTTCTTTTATTATATTCTGACACTACGCGAAACGACTGAAGTTTTTTTTTATTGCTTAGATGGGTGGACGAGCTCACAGCAAAGAGTGTTAGAGGTAAAACTGCCGAAATTCACTCCGGCGAGTGGTAGAACTATGTAAAGATGTAAATAAGCGCCAACTCCCACAAAATGATTTAACACATCAGTAAAATCTACTAAGCTTTACATTAACTACCTTGATAGTCCAATCAATGATATTTATATTCGTTGCTGTCATAGAATGTAATATGACAAATCCTTGAATCGTGTTAGGGACATTTTCAAAATTAACTTTCACACACAAGCTCCGAACAACATTTGGACCATCGATCAGCCTGTGTCGTCTTCCAATACTATTAACGAAAGGACCAATAAAACTACAGACGAGATTGGCAGAAACGCATGGGAATATTCGCAGATTGCCAAAATCCAAACAAAGATATGTCAAATCACTCCGACAATTCCTTATATGACTCGTTTAGATCCAGAAAAGTAGAAAGGTGCCCAATAATGCCGTTATAAATGTTAGCGGCGTCATTACAAGTTCTCGTAAACGATCAATCATTTGACATACTTAATATACGTCATGATTCCGCTTAAGAAAAATCCGTTTTGTGCATGACTAATAAAAAAAATATAATAAAAAAAAAAGACAACATATTGCAGTAGCTAATGCGACTGTTTATAACCAGAATGCGGAACAGACGCCTAAAGTAAACTGTTTTATCTGTATCCCTATGAAAAGATTAGAGTTTTGTAATTAATTATCTTTTCGCTCTGATAGCCTAGCTAATCTTTATAAACATAATCTGTTACAATTGAATTGAACTGATCTGTTTTACAATAATGTAAAATTTTGAAAAAAATTGTAATATCGGATTCTTTTATAGGTGTTTTGAACGATGGCTATATCGTGCCTTGTAGGTGACGTATGATGCGCAGCGCATCGCTTCAAGTGTGCCAGTTTACGGTCAGCGACCTCGTGGCGTACCCTGCTGACGTCACAAGGCTGGGTCTCAAACGAAAGCGAACCTTTATGAATTAACAAGAGAAACGCATCTACGACCAGTAGATACTAACGGACATGTGTCGTTATGTAAACAATGAAGAAAATGGGTTAAGATTACTCTAAAATGATAATTCGAGTTTTTATGATAGCATTTAATAAGGATTTATACCTAGTAACATAATTTCTAATTGTTTTTTAGGATGAAGGAAGTGTTCGCTAACAAATGCTCAAACGTCCTCAGAGGAGGCCAAACAACTAAAGGGCAGCTGTATCTCGAGTTTACCTACCTGCGAGAAACTCAGCAAGCTGATGCCAAGTACTTTGGTTGCCGCTAGTGCTTCGAACAGTATTGAGACCTGATCATAAGGATCCGCGACGAAAGGTCAAGGATATGTATTCCTATTTAGATTATTCATAAAAACCATTTGTACCTAGCGTCAATTCTAATCTTCGTGTATTAAGAAACAACGGTGAGATATAAAGCAGATATATGTATATTTGTTTTGGTTAATGGTGGAGCGTGTTTCGATTCAATCCTTTTTTTTTCCTACCTAAGCTAATAGCCTTGAGGCTATTTCAGCGTAACCTTAGCTAGTAAGTAGGTGAGCTCACGGGGCTCAAACCTGACGACGTTGCTAACACGAACCCTAGTAAGAGCCGTGCTTCGCAGAATCTACCACCGGATCGGAAACGCGAACCACTGAGAAGATCCGGCGAGAAACTCAGTGGGCTGTGTCTATGGGTTAATTCGCTCGTCGAGCCCTTCGTCGCAAGTGACGGGTTCGACGAGGACGGTGACCGGTGCTAGTGGTACCTAAAAGCACCGTTAATGGATCGGGAGGATCTGTAATGACGCGTTTTGGGCATCAATCCTACTTCTGGTTTCATGTTCATCAACTGATTATACAGGGAAGTAATTATCTATCTGTTTCTAAAGTAAGTGTGTTTAATATAGTTTTGTATTTACATAGCGCAGAATTCCAATTGTGCAAATATTTACATTGCGTTTTACGTTTATTTATTGAGTTATTTTTAAAATTCTCGTATATTATATGAGTCGACTATTATCAAAGCCGGCAATGTGACTTTTGGACAATTATTGGTAAATCAGAAAAACGAATTATTGACTTTGTATTCCATTGGCAGTCACAAAACTCTTCTGAACGACATCTTAGATAAATAACAGGTTAAGTATTAACCTTTATTTAATGCAGGTTTTGAACCGTATTCTTTGAAGGAGACGATTATATTCAAATCAATCTGTATTGACATATCAATAACATTTTTTTGTCCAAATGCACAGATTGCCACCTTTGATAATAGACGACTCATATATCCTGTTACGACGGTATACTGTTGGTGTTTTAGCAGTTCTTTGGAATCGTATGTGATTCCAAGGTGATACGATTTTGGCGATTGAACTATTTTACAATGAATTTGGGGTTACCGTATTTAGCCTAAAAATTTCGGGAGGTCGAAATATCTGTTGTACTGTATAATAGCTAACCCATTTGAAAGCGTTGTGCGAGTGTGATAGCTTTTACAATACAACACACTTGGGAGTTTGTCTATGGGTTCCGCTAGCAACTGAACACTAGGTCGATGGTGAGTCCGTGAACTAAGCAATAAAAGATTCGCAGAATCTACCACCGGATCGGAAACGCGACCCACTGAGAAGATCCGGTGAGAAACTCAGTGGGCTGCGTCTGTGGATTAATTTACTCGCCCGTCGCTTGCGAAGGGCTTAACGAGAACGATGACGGGTGCCTAAAAGCACCGTTAGTGGATCGGGAGGATCCGAAATGACGTGTGTCAAATAGGGTAATCCAGTCCACAGAATTATAGATGGAAGACGACAAGGGCTTTTGTTTAATTCAAATTTGATATTAAAACATTAGGATTCTGCATACTAAAAGCAATTCTTACTTTTAATTATTTTATTCGGCATAATAATTTTTAACTTGGTTCAGGTTATTTTCATTTATTTATGTTTATTATGTATGTATTTGTATATGTTGATGGGTGCAAATTACGTATTAATGCACCTTCCCTTACTTTTCTGCATTACGATTGCTTGACTTATAGATAATGCCTAAGCCCTAAGACATTAAATCCAGCAATGTGTACAAATATATAAACAATAAATAAATAAATTCTTTATTATGCCCAGAATACTAAGTGCAAGGGTTTGTTCATCAGATATCACAGTGTATTAGCATTATTATAATATTATAATTGAGACTAAGTATCTTGTTTTTATTTTATGCATAAAAACATGTGCCATAAGTTATAATGTATAATTTATAATGTATGTATATTTTTAATAATTACATACCTTTTTGTAAATTTCAAAACTTGTGAATTGAGTTGCCGCATATGGAAATATCCTGACCATCTGAGCACCATTTCCTTTGTATAATGCCAACAAAGACTCCTGTTTCACTATAGCAGTTAAACCTCCAAACACACCATGATGTTTGTAGTGTGATGACTGGGCTTGAAGAAGAATCTTGATTCTATCTAAAGGAGCTACTGTGGTCTTTGCGCACATTCCTGCTACACCTAATTCAAAATAGAATAATTAAAATTAGGTGGTAAAATTTTAAAGGCATTGAGACACTTTTAAGACTGACAGACATAAGATATATCACAAACAAAAATAAATTCATAATAAAAAATTGTCAAAATATTTTTGATCCATTGTAGTTCTCTAATATGAATTTCTTACTTGCTTAAGTATTTCTAATTTTCAAATTTAATACATAATTATAATTTTAATCCTAAACTTCATCAAAAGCATTATATTTCAATATTAAACCCTAAATGTTTTCAAAGCCCATCTATATTAAGTGGTTATCAAAGCCCATAGATATTTCAGCAAAACTGTCGCCCAGTATGCGACATCAAGTTAGTCTCAATTGTTTAATGGCCATCCAACCAACCCATCAAACCAAATAACACTACTCAATTGTGGTAGGAATAAACAGGATAATCTTTCTGAACTGTCTAGGCTAACAATACCCTCTTCCATTGGTAGCTTTTTATTTTTATTTTTAAATGTTACTATGGACTTTAAATTTGATATTTTCAATGTTTTTCTTAACAGGAAATGGTGGAGAAAAATTAAGCGTTGATTTATTGATGATTGATTTTACATATTCAATTTTTAGTATTTGCCTAAACATTTAGTTTTTTTGTTGAAGTTATATTTTTATTTTAAGTAATTTTTAAGATTGAAAGTAGGTCAGTTAATCAATTTATAATTTTATAGTATATTCTTTGCATTAATTTAAGGTATGTATCCATTTTAAATTTCATAAACAGTTTACATTGACACAATGTTTGCACACCATTATTTTATGTTTTAGTTGCATGGTACTTAAAGAAGACATAGTAAATTGTTTGTTGTTTTATTTAAATTATATAATTAAAGATAACATACCTCCAGCCAGTAAGCTTTTCAGAATAAAATCAAGATCATTCTTTTGTTCCATTTTTAAAGCCATTTCCACTTATTGATACACTTTTAAAACTATAGAACCAGAACATAGATGTAAAACAGTTATGCCGCCGGAAAACTGGTGATGCATGAGCCATAAATTATTTTCTGAATATGTGGACAGTCTACGATGGTATGCGTTATGTGTCGACTTTCACCCTAGTGTTACGGAAACAAACTTTCTTCGTACGTTGACGAGTCTAAGTTTGAGCGAGCGGCCGCTTCGTTTAATTATGCGTCGACCACTGAAGACTTCTTGGTAGAGTGTAGCTCATTTATTACTTTACTCTTTGATAATAATACATTTCTTGTTCTCCACTGTTCCGTCTGAACTTGGATGATAACATTTCTCGAATGTTTGCACTTGAAATTTTAATTCAAGTTTTGTTAAGATTCTCTAATGTAACGTTTCAAGGATTTTGGTTTTATTTCATTAAACAAACAAAAAAGGAAGTCAATTAGATTTGACTTTGACCTTGATTTTACCATTCCTTTCAACATAGACATTTGACATTTTATACTTTTGCCTAAATCTATCACTTGTCACATTGGCACGGCGCAAAATACAAAGTAGGTAGGTACTCTGTGGTTACTTCTGTGAAGCTCAAAATCTTAATAAAATTATTTTTGGTTTGCACTTTAAAGTAACTCAAAAATTGTCTTATGATCTAACTTAAAACTCAAAAAATCTATTAAATAATATTTCCGAGAGTACCCAGATTTATACCTTTTGGTAGCTTATGGGCCTAATAGTGTACTACACTTTTGCTGTCAGAATGGCACTTGTGTTCTAGGTATGGAGGGTAGAGGTAAGGAGAACCGTTTCATTTGGGAGAAGCTTGAAGTGTTCCACTTTCAGCACTGAATAACAGCTCAAAAAACCTCCAGAATGGCGCTAGCATAGGCACAGGATATGATATGAATTGAGCAGTTGTTAACTGAGTGAAGTATGCTGAGTTAGGAAATTTAGTATATTTAATGACTAGAGTAGTTAGTGACAGTGTAATATACAAGACCTCACATAGTCCAAAGTTTCACGTAGTCCAAACTAATTTCGTCAATATAACCTAAAATTATTGCTGTGGTAAAACGTGGAGACATCGATTGCATTTTCTGATCAGCTTTAAATAAAATACTTTTTGTGATTTTGTAGTGCTTACAGTTCTTTCGTCCTTTTTTATTCCTCTATCTTATTCTAATAATTTTCAGCGCCTTTTTTTAAAATTTACTCGGTTGCTACTGTAGCGCCACCCTTAATTAGTAGATTTTAACGGACATTTTTTCACACACAGAGACGGTTCTCGTTACCTCTACCCTCCATAGTTCTAGGGTCTGGAGGAGGTAGTTTGAATTTAGCTGTTTATGAATGTGACGAGAAGTTTTTGGCGGGAACGCGAGGAGTGAAGTTGTGTGATTTCATTTATTTTGTCTATTTAGTGCTTCTTCAGGTTTAAATGTGTAATAACGGTGGTTTATTAATTGTTTAATATCTGTGAAAGTGCACAAATGGGGAAATTGAAATAGATCCGCTGAACGTAACTTCTCAGGATCCTCCAAAAAGTCCACTGAAAAAATCTCAGTAAATGACCACCATTTTACTGATATTATATTTCGTTCTATATCATCTCATTTCATGTAATTTCATCCCAGTTGATTAATGTCTCAAATTAAACATCTTCATTTCACTTCATATTATCATTTTTTATTAAATAAGATTATAAATTAAAATAAGACGTGACTTAAAGGTCTTATTTACCAGGTCATAAAATCCCTTAAAAAAATGAATGTGACGATCGCTCATACTTTGAACAATTAATGGTCTCTTGAATATTTTGAAATAAACAATAAATAATAATTAGCACACCATGTTTTTTTACAATCAAGTTTTTTTTGGTAATAAGATAATTCTCATTTTAAAAGCAGTTGTAATATCCGGAACAGAAAGTAAACACGACGCTTTATATATTAAGTAAATAAATAAATATTTAATTTTTTTGTTCGGCAAGCAAAAATTCTAGTGTTTTTTTAATTTCTTAGACATTTGTTTTCTTAATTTTGAAGAACTTAAATTACTCAATAACAGTTTAATTATCTGGAAAAATTACTGAATGACTTGAATATAAACAAACGTACATATTAAATTAACGGGTTCGGTTCTTCATACCTATGTTAAATTTCAATTGAATTCGACGTCTTCAAATGTCTGAAAGTCACATTTTTAAAGACGTCACGTATATTTATACATACTCGTCTTTAAATATGTATGCTTTTTTATTGTTTACTTATTGCGTAGATGGGTGGACGAGCTCACAGCACACCTGGGGTTATGTGGTAACTGGAGCCCATAGACATCTACAACGTAAATGCGCCACTCACCTTGAGATATAAGTTCTAAGGTATCAGTATGGTTACAACGGCTGCTCCACCCTTCAAACCGAAACGCATTACTGCTTCACGGTAGAAATAGGCAGGGGGGTGGTACCTACCCGTGCGAACTCACAAGAGGTCCTATCACCAGTAATTACGCAAATTATAATTTTGCGGGTTTGATTTTTATTACACGATCCTTCACCGCGAAAGTCAATCGTGAACATTTGTTAAGTACGTATTTCATTAGAATAATTGATACCCGCCTGCGGGATTCGAACACCGTTGCATCGTTAGATACGAATGCACCGGACGTCTTATCCTTTAGGCCACGACGACTTGGCTAGTGAACTAGTGTTGTGGGAGTGCGAAACCCATAGACGTCAATAACATAAATACGCACCTTGAAACAAGAATTCTAAGTCAGTTCTACAGTACAACGGGGGCCCCACCCTTTAAACCGGAACGCATTACGTTTAGGGTGCTGGTGGTGCTGCCCCGCTTTTGTAGCCATCAGGGATGTTTGCAGACGCGCACATAGATTGTTTTTACGCTACCATGCGTAAGAGGTATGCATCTCTGGTAAGCAGAGTGAGGGCCAGCTCCAACAGTATCCTGAGCATGATCGCAAGCAGGCTGGACTGTGTATACATGGATCGCTGTGGTGCCATCTCCCATGGGATGTTACGACAGCCATTCATTGTGATTTATATGAGTCATGGTTACTTGCAATAAAAAAAAAGATGTGGTGTCGTGGGACACCAGGTAGAAACGAAGTTCCTTCGGCTAATGTAGAATCGACACAATTTGCAAAAAAAAATCGTGCTCAATTTTATGTTGGTTTTCTTGATTTTTCTCTTAAATTTTGCTGATTAGTTTTTATTTAAGTACAGGAAAGTATTTAGGAAATTCAGTATTTTAGGAAATAAAAGATGTGGTGTCGTGGGACACCAGGTAGGAACGAAGTTCCTTCGGCAAATGTAGAATCGACACAATTTGCAAAAAAAAAATCGTGCTCAATTTTATGTTGGTTTTCATGATTTTTCTCTTAAATTTTGCTGATTAGTTTTTATTTTTATTTAAGTACAGGAAAGTATTTAGGAAATTCAGTATTTTAGGAAATAATAAATTACGTAAAATAAAAATAAAATCGTAATTCTAATTATCAATTAAAATAACAAAATATGTCTCTTTATTTTTGTTTGACAACATAAAATTACATAGAAATAGAAATAATTACAAAATAGAGAGAGAAGGGATGAGAGAACGAAAAGAAAGAGGGAGAAAGAGAAAGTTATTATACACTACTCGCTTGTGTATGCGACTGTCGCGCCTGCGCACGTCTCATTTAACGGTTTTATTCCACGCACTTTTTTCCACGGATTTTTTCTTACGGTTTTACTATCACATTTTTTTCAGTTCGGTCGCGCAGCAAAATCCCTATCCCCTCCAAGCCTGCCGTAAGGAACTTCGTTCCAATAAATTACGTAAAATAAAAATAAAATCGTAATTCAAATTATCAATTAAAATAACAAAATATGTCTCTTTATTTTTGTTTGACAACATAAAATTACATAGAAATAGAAGTAATTACAAAATAGAGAGAGAAGGGATGAGAGAACGAAAAGAAAGAGGGAGAAAGAGAAAGGTATTATACACTACTCGCTTGTGTATACGACTGTCGCGCCTGCGCACGTCTCATTTAACGGTTTTTTTTCCACGGATTTTTTCTTACGGTTTTACTATCACATTTTTTTCAGTTCGGTCGCGCAGCTAAATCCCTATCCCCTCCAAGTCTGCCGTAAGGAACTTCGTTCCAAAGACATTATTATTATTATTATTACTGCTTCTCGGCTAAAATATATAGATTGGTGGTATCTACCGGGGGGGTCTCACAAGACGCCCTACCATAGCTAGCGTTCGTTTTTTGTTTTATTTATGTAAGTGCATAACACGAACTAAGTTTTCCAACGAGGTTTTGTAAATTTAAACATACAAACGCAGTAGTGATGTTGACGAGTTTCCAACCTACTTGATGATAGACAATCGCACCCACTTATGAACGCCAGTATTGTCTACCACTAACGAATCCTATAGAAATCGTGAATGCTCCTTATAATAGTTTGTAAAGAGAACATCTGACACCCAATGTATTTGCTTTGCAAACATGGAAGGGGTTTATTCATCACTCTAAACCTAAAGCCTCACGGTTCATTTTTGTGAATTATAAAGATGGGAACTATATTGCAATTTATAGAAGAGTAAATTTTAAACGAAATGAGTTATTAAAACTAATATGTACGAGAGGATAAAGCTCAAATTGATTATGACTTGATTCAAACATTAATTGAAGGCGAAATTATAAAGTTGTAATTAAGTTACGTGATTAAGCCTTTCGTGTACATCAGCCTTTCCCAAAGTGGGCGATAGGCGCTGCAGTCCTAACGGGGGCGGTAAGACACCCAGAAAAAAAAGAGCGTTGTGTAGATGCTTGGGAGGCGATTTGTAATTTCATCTAGGAGGATCCTTAGACACCGACTGAGCTCTCGCTATAGTGGATTTTAAATAGGTGACAAAAATAGGGGCGCCAAAAATAATTTATTCTCCAAGTGAGCTGTAAACAAAATAAGTTTGGGAGCCCCTGGTGTACATTATTGTACTTAGTAAAGAGTATATCTTTGTAAGTAATAAAACTTTTCTAAACCAACGTTTTACAGCTCACGACACCAATATAAGATTATTTTATAAGAAAAATTTACGGAGATCCGAAGACGAGATAGATAACAGACATTCGAAGGGAATCTAACTCGAACTCTGGAGTATTATAATCAAGTTTATTTACAACATAACTAACGAAGCGATCTTTGCAATATATGTGCAATCCATCCGTGCATTGTGAAACCTTCATGTTATATTCACGGAATTAAAAAAAAAAACAAAGTTCCAAAATTTCAAAATAACAATAATAATAATATAACTCCTTATTTAACACTACATGTACAGAGTAGGTATATAAAACAAATAATAGACGGTGACATAAAACGGCGGCCTTATCGCCGAAAGCGATCTCTTCCAGGCAACCTTGTAGGGAGGGGAATACGCAAACTAGCATGGACGGTGCTATATTTTAATAAACTTACATAAAAATATATACTTATATACACATACTGTGAAAAATAAATACAATATAAGATATATATACTAAAAGATATATAAGAATAAATACTAAAAATATGCAATATAATAATCTTGCACCTGTTGCGACATCGCGGAAAACTTTATTCGTTCTCGTTCTATCGATCCGGATTATTGAAGGTCACCTTGGAAAAGCGCGAAAGCTCGAATACGAACCGGAGGACGCGCGGACGTTTCGTAATTACGACACTACATGGCACCACACACGTTGCACCCGAGAAATAATTTTTAAATGAAAATAAATACCGTAGTTCAATCACACGAATACATTATAAGTTCAGCGTCTCAGCGTGGCTGTGCGTGTGACAGTCACTGACAGTTGCGTTATAGCATTCGGGAGCGTCGGTCGTCGGCATTCGTTAATTTGCCTTTCGTTTTCATTGTTTTCGAAAAAGTTAAATGAAATTTACGTGACATGGACGTGCCGGCAAAGGAAAATGTTCTGGGACGTACGTAAAAAAAAAACGAAATGTATTTTTGAATAATAAAACAAAAAAAAATGTTTTTTTTAGCTCTATTTTCTTAAATTTTGTTTTGTGAAACGTATTATATTTTTTGGTAAATTAAATATAATTGTTATTGTTTTTTAATGATTCCAACTGTAATTGAATGGTAACAATGTATTTAAAAAAAAAAACAATACAAAAATAAAATTAAGTTCACTTTTGAAACGTCTGAAGTCTAAGCTCGTTCAATAGCTTTCGTCCTTGGCTTATTGTTTGAAGGACAAGATTGAAGTCACAGCGCAGACTTTTTTAATTTTCTTACTCTTCTTTTACTTCTTTTACTCTCAAATTTTAAAAGATCGTGTGTTTGGATTTACAGCCTAACTCTGCAATCGTTTTTTGCTATTAATTTACTTATTTTTAAATTAAAATTATTTTTACGGTTTTCTTATTTAGGGACTATTTTAATTATGTCTACTGCTCGCGATAATAATAAATTTACTGCTGATTTGTGAACTCGCTAAATATCAAAACAAGAATCAAGCGATAAAAATATAGTGTCGATGCAATAGATATTGAACACCCAAACAATGAGCAAGCAAACTTGTTCGTCACAGGACGAACCAAGCCCGCGATCCTCGGCCCAACAGTCGGGAATGGTAAGAACCGCGCCACCGAGTCAGTCAACCCAAATAAATAATATTTAAAAAAAACTAACAAATTACGCTTTTATAGAAAATCCAACTAAAAATATAAAATAAATAATAATAAATTTGAAAATATTGAATAAAAAATAATATAACTATTTTATGAACAGATATTAGTAGAAGGGTTATTTTGATAATATCCTGAAAAGCACCCCCCGCTTTTTTACAATAAAATTATTTTTTCTTACACTATTTTTTATTCAAATTTATTAAAATTTTAAAACTTTTTGTTAGTTTTTTTAAAAACTATTATTTATTTTTAATTTTTGAGTTGAATTAAAAAAAAAACATATTTTTTTTCATTTTTTTTAAATATTGTGTTGTCATCGGTCCTTAATAAGTAGGTATACCTAATTTCGAATTATTCCGACGTTTTGAAGGGGGTCAAAATCATGTTCAAAGATTACGTTACAAACATACATACAGTCTGAAGCTAATAAAAGTGTATTAAAAAAAGTAGTAAATTGCATGGATTATGATAATGGCGAATAATTAAAATATTCAAATAATATAAGCAGCTTATCAACTAAATAAAACACGTTTAAATCGAACAATCCGAGCTAACAATTAATTTCATAATATATTTTTTATTCTGTCGATACCGATCGGGATATTAGAGCGAAATTATAAAATTATTGAATTGTCATCCTTGTATGTCCTTGATGCGTATACTAATTTTAAAGTTAATCCTTCGTCTTGAAGTCGGTGAAAATAACGACAAAGATTCTATTATATACAAACGACCATAAATAAAAATTAACAAAGCGAGCTAATATTAAAAAAAAAATATTTTTAACAAAAATCCAACATGTCTTGTGTTACATTAAATTATATTTCTGTTAGGAAATTTCCTTTTTTTTTTTCATTTGCAAATTGTGAAAATTTATTTGAATTAATAATGTATATACAAACAAACTAATAAATGAATAAAAATAATAATTATTTAGGTAAAGCTACTCATAAATAGAAAATACATTATAGATTAAATCAACTTCATTCGTTAAACTGTGAATGGGTCTCGCAAATATGTGATTAATAAAAATTCATAGTCACATTTGAAAAATATTTATGCAAAATCCAATATCCTTATTGATTCAGTCGTTGAATATTATTACGTATGAATATAATACATACACAAACACACAATTATTCATATTTCGTTAGCTGATATGTGCGTATGTTTGTATTTTCATATGGTACAATGCGTGCTATGATTCGACCACGAATATTATAATAATATGTAAGTTAAGACTTAACAAGCATATTTATGTGTCAAGCCACTAATCCTTACTTCCCCTCGCGAAAAAACCAACGCACGGACTTTAAAAAAAAAACAACATCGTTCGATTTTCCAGCAAGTAATCGAAATGAGAAATCCCACCTTTTTTGAGATCGATTAAAAAGTAGGAAGTTGTTTTTGAGTGGTAGATACTCTTTCTACCATTACAATATAGCACTGAAGCTAAAACAGTAAAATTACTATTTGTATAATTTTAGAAGTCAGTTATTTTATCTCATTCATCACGGCTATCGAATGTACATAATTCTTCTATCCGTGTGTAGGTATGTTAGTAAGCTCCTAAACGGCTGGATTGATTTTGATGAACTTTATTGTGTGTCTGTGTGTGTGTGTGTGTGTGTATGTGTGTGTGTGTATTCCAGTGAATTTCGTGAATGGAATTATATTCAGAATTCGGTTTACTAAAAATTCTTTTTTAAATTTATTACTTTTTTGTGAAAAAAGTTAGTAATTTTCGGATTTAGGGCAGGACGTCTGTCGGGTCCGCTAGTAATAACATTATTTTCATTAGGTACATGAGCGGCATGATTATTTATCTGTTACTGTTGATTTTTTAATGTTATCTATGCAGATATTTTAAAACATATATTTGCTTCCGAACCCATCGCTAAATAGTTTGGTGCAAAAAATAAAATGGGTTTAGTGGTCACGATCAAATGCATCTCACATGCGAAACGTAAAAAAAAAGATATGTACCTGCTCATTCGAAGCACTGAGCTTTGAGCTTTGTTGTCCACTATACGAGACAAGAAAAAAAGGGACACAATGCTCTATGGTTCCTTGTATGTCTCAGTGAACAGATGAATGATTTGACCCAAACAAATATTCTGTTTTTTTGCTGAATGAGAATGGACGGGCGGTGGACGATTTTTTCCCATACTATATTCGCCGGTAGCCTAATTCAGCTACGCCCGGACTACTTCACTGAGAAGATCCAGCGAGAAACTCAGTGGGCTGTGTCTATGGATTAGTTTGTTCATCGAACTCTTCGTCGTAATCGATAAGTTAGACCAGTGTGCTTAGTGCGAGTTTTTAAGGTCGCACTAAAACAACTAGTTTTTTAATCCAATAAATTTGGATTAAAAAATTAATCCAATTTTTGGGAGTTGGAACGTTTGCTGCCTACGTTTGCCGCTAGGGGCGCTGTTTCAACTGCATACAAATTTGAGTCAACTTTTACGCTATCGAGAACGTTAAAAAACTCACATTAAGCACACAGGATGATGACCGCCGAATGAACGAGCATGAGTTGTGAATACAGTCCATGGACATCACAACTTAAATGCTGCCACCCGCCTTGTGAAATGAGGTCTAAGTCTCAATTGTACAGTTTAACAGATATCCCACAGTTCCAATTTTCATAAGTGCTTCACAAGAGAAATAGAATAGCATCCACGACTAATTACACAAGTGTTATTAATTTTGCGGCAATGTTATTCTTTCATCGTGGAAGTCGTATCATGTGTACACGTCCTAAATACGTTTCTGCAAGCAATTGTTGTATTATTATTTAAATTTCTGTCGCTTTTCGTCGCGGATTTCGATTCGTATTTTTAGTATCAGTTGTTAATTGTTTCATTATAAAATATTTCTGCTTCAACGAATTCCATGAAGTATAAACTTTATTGTAATCTTTTCATGTTTTGTGTAGGTATTATAATAATTTAAATTGTTGGTATATTGGATTTAATACAATATATTCATGTATAAATACGATACATCAATATATTGTATTTATATATTGATGTATCGTATTTAAACAAAAAAGTAGTCTTAACTCAGTGAAAAGTGGAAATCAATTAGATTATAGTTTTGAGAGTACAATCAGTGATATAGTTAGACCGTTTCTTGTTGCAGCTCTTCTTCTAATTAGGGTCATTTTTATTGCCGTATAGGCAGACGGGCATACAACCCACCTGATGGTGAGTGGTTACCGTCGCTCATGGACGTAAGCAATGCCAGGAGCAGAGCCAAGCCGTTGCCTACCTCTTAATACTCTCCACAAGTCTCGTTTGAAGAAGGACATGTCATAGCGCTCGGAAAACACCGTGGAGAGGAGCTCATTCCAAAGCCGGATTGCATTATTGCAATTGCATTTAATTTCAAGCACTGTGGATGAACGTAGTGGCTCCAGGTACTATGGATAAACTCTACTCCGATAGCGGGCGGTGCGATGGTAAAAACGAGACGATGGTTTCATCTCAAATAATTCTTCAGAGCACTCACTGTGGAACATACGGTACAGAATACAGAGGGAAACGAAGTCCCTCCGCAGACCCAGAGGTTCCAAACGATTCGTAAGACCCATTCTTATCGACAATTATCGACAATCCGAACGGCCCAAAAGGCCGTACAACGTGTCTAATTCCGAAGTAACAGTCGAAAATGATCGGTTGTTCAATAGAGATGTTCCATTAACGTTCGTAATTATTGAGAGTTCACATCCGCAGTAATAATCTGTTTGTATTTAGAAGGTGTAACAAATAGGACAATCAATCAAGAGTGACTGAATCGCGGCCATCGATATGTTTGTGTAAATAATATAGTTATGTCGCGCCGCGGCTCCGGTTCGAACAATGTTTAACCACAAACGATAAGTTATTATTTAAATGGTGTCAAAGAAATAATTAGGCGATAGACTTATAATAGGGTACAGCACTCTTTGTTCTTATCTAAGCTGGCACAAGTTTCTTTTGCATTGAAAATCACCTATAATATGATTTGATTAAAAACTTCGTTTAATAATATGTAGGTATATAAAGAGAAAAAAAAAACAAAAAAAAACACACGCTTAAACAGCGAACTGTATCGTACTAATAATTATTTTCAGCCTTTTTTATCCTTTTGATCAGAATATTAGTTAGAGCGAAGTTATAAAATTATTATGATCAATCCTTCAATTCATTTCAAATCTTGAATTTGGTGAAAATTACTCTCAAAGATTACGTTACGTACTAATATACTTAGCAAACTAATAACACCATAAAAACAATCTTGAACAAAAAAGTCGTCGTGGCCTAAAGGATAAGACGTCCGGTGCATTCGTATCTAGCGATGCAACGGTGTTCGAATCCGGCAGGCGGGTACCAATTTTTCTAATGAAATACGCACTTAACAAATGTTCATGACTGACTTCCACGGTGAAGGAATAACATCGTGTAATAAAAATCAAACTCGCAAAATTATAATTTGCGTAATTACTGGTGGTAGGACCTCTTGTGAGTCCACACAGGTAGGTACCACCACCCCGCCTATTCCTGCCGTGAAGCAGTAATGCGTTTCGGTTTGAACGGTAGGGCAGCCGTTGTAACTATACTGAGATTTTAGAACTCATATCTCAAGGTGGGTGGCGGCATTTACGTTGTAGATGTCTTCGGGCTCCAGTAACCACTTAACACCACGTGGGCTGTGTGCTCGTCCACCCATCTAAGCAATAAAAAAAACGCAAGTGGTTTGACGGCGGCAGCGGCACGTACATATTTCAATACATTCATATAGATCAAACACAAACCGTTTTTACTTTTAAATGTGAATCACAGACAGCTTCCGACTGCGCGTCATACTTACATGTACGTCAATTGATTTGAGACTACAGCGATCGGACTAATAACAACCAATATTTATTTTATTTGAAGAATGTTTTACTGAGTTAATCAATAAAGCGTAGCGTGTTTGTGGTCACGTACCGTATGTTATCCGTCGGATGTTGAACCCAAAAATGACGTGGCTTAGCGTTTATTTTCTACGAATTCGTTGCACTCTCCACGTGTAAGGCGACTTAAGAGATCTGGCATTTTTTCATGTTCACATCGTAATCCGGACGCGGTAGATAAACATTGTTAGGTATGGGTATGGCCAAAGCCAAAAGTTTGTTTTTAACCCACTTCAAAAAGAAAGAGGTCCTCAATTCGGCTGTATTTTTTATATTTATTATAAATTTATTTTTGTTTTTTTATTTGAAAGCTGGTGTTTCACGTGTCCTCCAATTTTATGAAGATCTGATCATTAGTTTTTTAAGGTACCTTTAATAATGCATTATTTAATTCGGCTACATTGATGATATTCTCATTTGATTTCATTATGATGGTTTTATTTTTTGTTAAATTTTGCATTATATTATCTTCATTTCTTTTTTCCAAAAATCAGATTCTGACAACCCAAAAAATTATATATATAACCTTTTGACGTTCAATATAATACCCATTAGATAACAAATCGATTATTTGTAGATTATCCGTGCGTACAGTAGTATAAGCTTACAATCAACGGAATAAAACAACCTGAAGCATTGGTTGAGTGTTTTGAAACTGGACATGAGGCTATTCCTTTTTTTAATTATTTACCATTATACGTTAATCTGAATTTTGGTAAGGCGCCTTGCCTACCATATATATGTATAACTAGCTGAGTCCCGCGATGTTACTCGCGGTTATTATCGTACCGCGGGTGACGCCGCAAGGTGAAGCTAGTCTAAAAAAAATTAACCTAAGTTATTCCTTATGTCATCAGCACCTATCAGTGAAAGTCCCGTCAAAATCGGTCCAGCCGTTCCAGAGATTAGCCGGAACAAACAGACAGAAAGACAAAAGTTTAAAAAAATATACCGTTATTCACATGTATGTAGTAAAAAGCGGTTATTTCAATATTACAAACAGACATTCCAATTTTATATATATGTATAGATGATATAGAATAATCCCGAATGAATTAACAATAAAATACTTAATTGCGTTTTCTGTAATTTAATAAGAAAACAACATTTAAAGTCCTTAATCTCTATTTAAATTAATAATTTAAACATTATTATTATACTGTGCAAAACTGAACTATTCTCTTCACTGAACAACAGATAGGTAATGATTCCGTCTTTGATTATACTACAGGTCCCGCAGTAGTCGAAATTCGACTATAAATAATTGGAATTGTAATTTTGTACACTATTATGATTGTATTTTATACTTCTACAATCACAAATTTCGCCAAGACTACACTTTAACAAATATTAACAAATACAAACAATATTTAATCTATTCTCAGTATTTCTCAGTTTGACTCTGGTGTCAAGAACAAAAGTCTGACAATAAATCGTATGAATGCGTGTGTGCGTCAAATACATGGTATTTAGTGTGTGTAATGTTTTCTTTATTGATTTAATGTATCTTTTATGCATTATTTAAAAAAAATATTAGCATTGTGTACTTCTTCTCTATATTCTCTATAAGGGTAAAAAGGGATACAAAGTTTTTGCTTCACGTATTAATATATAGATATATAATTAAAGGATTCAGTCTAAGAAAAATATTTTTTTAAAACTAAAGAGTTTTAAAGGTCATAAATGATAAGGGTTTTTTTTACACATATATTTAGAAACACAATGCAAAGGTGTTGCATGGTAATTATGGTAATTTTACAAGAAGTCCAATTTCAAACTGAATTCACTGATGCTAGAGAAGTAACAGTACTTAGGATTTTAAAAAAAAGAACTTGCTTACTCTTCTCTGCTGTTTATTATTTGTTTATATAGCTCATGCAACAACAACCCAAATATCAAAATATTGTGCGTGTCCTAAACAGGAACACGATAAAGTTATCTATTTAAAATATAACGCTTTAGAGATTCGGTACTTAGATTACAATGCATACTACAATACCAGTTGTTGAACTGTATTGAATACTTTTATTTTAAATCTTTGGGGGTTTGATTAAATGTAATAATCATCTGCCGCTCTTAGGTTAAAGATGATACTTGTTTTTTTCTTTCCCACCTATACCTTGGTAGCATAAGGGACTGTTCTGGCTATGCTGTGACTGATAGATGAGCCCGCTAGGCTCAACCTGGGATAATGTACTAACGCAGATAATGTTTCGCAGAACCTATCACAGGATCAGAATCACAACCTAATGAGAAGTTCCGGCAAGAAATTCAGTGGGCTGTGTCTATAGGCTAGTTCGCACGTCGAGCTCTTCCATTCCATTGCGTTCCATTCCATTCTGTCCCTTGTGTACATTCACAGATGTAAACATCAAGCAACAGTGTACATGTACTTTTTATTAAACAAAATTATAATTTCTTTTAAAGGTTTCCCTATCATGCAATCAGTAGCATGAACTATAAGCAGATGAGATGATGTATTAAGGCACCCATTAAATAAAATAAAAATTAATTCCTCTTCCTTGCGTCGATAATCATCAATGTTGAGGGTTGTAGCCTCCTTTAATAACTTTAATAACTTTTAATAACTGGGTTATCATGCGCCAGCCCTGCCTATCCTCAGTGGCGCGGAGGGCATAAAACTGAATTATCGGACTTATTAATCAAACGTTACTATTATTTTTCGTTCTTAGTCATTTACTATTATTAACTTCGGGTTTTCCGAGCGTAAACATAATTAAAATCCTCCCGCTGCCAAGAATAATATTAAGTATTCCAAACTTCGAACGCAAAAGTAGTTTAATGAGTAAAATTAATTTTTGGTGTCAATTTTCTTCTAGGTATCGTCCCAGCACGTTATGTCCTCGCCGTCCTTGGCTCCATTGGCATGGCCATAGTCTACGGGTTGAAGGTCAATCTGTCGGTAGCGCTAGTGGGGATGCTGAACAAAACAGCGATCAAAATAGCTCTGGGCAATAAGAGTCATGACGAAACTTTATTTAAGAACCTGTCAGTGATACCCGGCGATGAGGAATGCCAGCCAACTGGTCGATCTAATAGAAACGCTACGGTGAGATTTAGTTATCAACTAATAAGGATTAACTATTTAATGTCCATGGAAGTTTTCATCTTTTTGATGGCTGACGTTGGTCACAATTATCGGACATAGCGTTAACAATTCAAATACTAAATTGCAAACAACTTGATTTTAATGAACACCCAGCATTCGTGAGAACACTGAAATTGCTACCAGCAGCATAAAAGTGTGTATTAACTAAAACAAATTTTGCTATAAAATATATTAAAAAAGTGCTTCGATGAATGGTTTAAGACGATTGCATCATCTCGTTTTTACCATCGCATCGTACACTTAATATGTCCGCCCGCGGAGCAATGTGCTCAGTGCGAGCTTTTTAATGTTCTCGATAGCGTAAAAGTTAACGCAAGTATGCAGTTGAAATAGCGCCCCTAGCGTCAAACATAGGCAAAAATTCCATATAAATAACAACCGTTAAAAAACTCTTATTACAACCGTTATGGAATATTTTTGTAAAAAGTTTTTTTCTTCGCGGTCAACACTACAACCAGACGGCGCGGCTCACCCCAAGGACGCCCAACCGACGGAGCCTTCGAGGCGAATCGAAGGCTCTAAAACGTCGGCCGTCTCGGTACGGCAACCCGTCGGGCCACCCAGACGGTGCCGCTGATGTCCCGGAATACCCCGCTGGACCAGAACCAGCCTGCCGGGTCGGGACGCGATGCACCGCCAACCGGTCGCTCTATATACTTCTCGGCAGCGCGCTACAGTGCTGGTAGCGCGCCGCGCGACCTCTACCCCCTCAGGTCGCCCCTTGACCTTCACCGGGGGGAGGCCGCTACCTACAGAAAATATTTCAATAAAAATAAATAGCCTTGAAATAGGTCGAAATATTTGATGAGTTTTCGTTGGAATCGTTCCAATTGAGCGAATTTTTCAAGGTTACAATTTTTTTTATTACAAAGACAGTATATTATATTTTGCGCACGCGCAAACATTCTGAGATAAAATGACTTCTACCGTCGCGGTGTCGCTCGAAAACTGGACAAGGAAAGCTCCTAAAAATTTATTTTAACTTTATCAAACTTGTCAACTGTCTAAAAGTTTTATTCTGCATTTTACACGGAAAGGCAATGCGAAATTTTAAAAACATCTTTTGGGAAAATCTACTTGAGCCGTTATGCAACCTGCGTTTGTGGAATGTTTTTTTTATGTTTTTTTTATTGCTTAGATGGGTGGATGAGCTCACAGCCCACCTGGTGTTAAGTGGTTACTGGAACCCATAGACATCTACAACGTTAATGCGCCACCCACCTAGTTCTATGGTCTCAAGTATAGGTACAACGGCTGCCCCACCCTTCAAACCGAAACGCATTACTGCTTCACGGCAGAAATAGGTAGAGTGGTGGTACCTATCCGCGCGGACTCACAAGAGGTCCTACCACCAGTAATTACGCAAATTATAAATTTGCGGGTTTGATTTTTATTACACGATGTTATTCCTTCACCGTGATAATAGCCTTGTATTTATCCCACATGGTGCTGGGGTCAGCTTTCCGTACCTTACTCCTCCACTCGTGTGCATTGCATTCCCTTTTGTTTTGTTTTTTTATTGCCCTTGTAGGCAGGCGAGCAGCATACGGCCCATCTACTGGTGAGTGGTTACCATCGCCCATGGACTTCAGCAATGCCAGAGGCAGAGCCAAGCCGCTGCCTGTCGTTAAGTACTCTCTACAAGCCTCGTTTGAAGAAGGACATGTCATAACGCTCGGGAAACACCGTGTCCTTCAGCACTACATCTTTACACCTTGTTTTGGGTCTACCTCTAAGTCTCCGACCCGGGGTGTCGAGCAGTAGTGCCATATTTCCGACGAAGTCAGGTGGCTTCCTTTTTACGTGACCATACCATCTCAGCCTACTCTCCTGCATTTTGCCGGCGATGTCCCGTACACCGAAGCTTCCACGCACGTACTTGTTGCGGATTTTATCGAACCTAGTCATGCCGTATACCTACCTCAGTATCTTCATTTCAGCAACTTGAATAGTATATACACCTTCCTTTGGGTTGCCGCCCATGTATCGCTGCCATGTATAAGAACAGGCCTTTTATATTAATGTAATTAACGAAAAGCTGTGCTTCAAGCCAGCATTTTTCTCCGATCGAATAAATTTAGCGATACAGAGAATCCCGACCGAGTCACCAACGAAATAGTAAATATAAAATATTTTTATTAATTTTAGGAATTGGTGGGACCGTTCGTTTGGTCATCCGAAGTGCAGGGAATCGTTTTGAGTTGCTACTTCTGGGGATATTTCGTCTCCCAAATACCTGGTAAGTGAATACATATCTTTATCAAATCTATAGGTGGTAGGACCTCTTGTGAGTCTGCACGGGTAGGTACCACTACCTCGCCTTTTTCTGTCATGAAGCATGCAAGTAATGCTTTTCGGTTTGAAGGGTGGGGCAGCCGTTGTAACTAGGTATACTGAGACCTTAGAACTTATATCTCAAGGTGGGTGGCGCATTTACGTAGTAGATGTCTATGGGTTCCAGTAACCACTTAATGTCAGGTGGGCTGTGAGCTCGTCCACCCATCTAAACCATAAAAAAAATCGTCTAGGTGATGGATCAAAGTGGCGTCTATTTAAAAGACTATCGATTGGAACAGATCCCGCATCGCGCGTGACTGTACTCTTCGTTGATGTAACAGTGAGTGTTGGAGAAACTTCAAATAAATACATTAAACCGAATGTGTGTCATGAAAATATTCGAGAGATCCGGGCGTAATATCTAACCCCATCAATAACACCTAATCGTTTTTTAATTGCCAGCAATGACAGATGATCGAACCAATCCCGGATTATTGACTATTTTATGAAATAATTATAAATAGATGCATGTTCTAGATAATACACACTAATTTTAAGAAATAAATGTATTTTGTAATTATTGATAGATACTATTCGTATGGCATTTGGATTCCTAAAATATCAAGAACTTTATGCGGTGTTATTTTTATTTGTTTTATAGATAATAGATTTTTGTGGTTTCTCGAACGTAAGCATTGCACTGAAATTATTTTTATTGATCACCTTCTTGTTTTTTCAGGGGCTAGAGTGGCAGAACTTTTCTCGGCGAAATGGGTGATGTTCTTCAGTGTAGCCATCAACGCGGTTTGCACATTGCTCACCCCGGTGATGGCAGAGGCACATTATATTGCCGTTGTAATCATGCGAGTCGGAGAAGGCATAGGTGGGGTAAGTTGTTTGATGGTGGGATTTTGATTTTCAGAACGATAAGTACGTACCTATAAATGCCTGTCGCTGCCATAGCTTGGACGTTAGGTAGTTTAATATTTTTGCCACACTTGTTCAATTTTTTTGTTAAGCTTTGTTCGAGGCGTCAAGCTATTTATTTACGCGCGTCACTTATTCGTAAACAAAAATTGCATTCACCTAGCTACAGTGTTCGCGAATACGTGGAAAGCATATTAATTAATATTGTTTTGTCTTCACATTCATTTGACAAAAGTTGTATTTATTTCTCTCTCGCTCTTTCTCTCTCTGGGTTTTTACACTTCAATATTAACAGGTTTTTTTGTTTTAAGCTATGATATATGAATTATTATCAATGTTACTTGTTTAGAAGTATTGTTCAGAAGAACATTAAAACTAAAAGCTCATCAATAATTTTACGTTCAGAAATGAAATGATCAGGAGCAACCTTTTCCTTCATCGGATCTGTTAGATACTCGTTAATTTTATAATATCGCTTACCTAATACATTTTTGCTTACATGTTTACCTCTATTTTTGTAACTAGTATCTCGGTAAATTTAGTTATCTGTTGTAGGTATACAGGCTCATTCTGAATTGAATACATCGTTGGGTTATGTATATCATTCGCAAATATTTTACTGACCACATATACCACAGTACAATCACATATTTTTCCCGTTAACCTGTTTTGATATGAAAGTGACCTCTGTTATTGCTATATATGACGGCGTGACCTGATTCGCAAAATTTATTGTTTTTTAACATCGCCTTGCACCGAGTGTTCCACATATCGCAGTTTATTTACAGAATCATTCGTGATGTGGCCTCGTCAGCTAACATAAGGAATTTATTAGTATTCTTTTAATAATTAAAAACTGTGTGCTTGACAGTACGGTTGTATTTTAAATCGTATTGGAGATTTCGATTATTTAAATAGGGCCATTTTAGGGATATTAAAGAATTATACACTCGGGTGCAATGAAATCGCACATCTGTATATGTTTTAATTTAAAAAAATACATATATTTTTTAACATAGGGTTAAAGGTTAGTTCAATACCTATTCAATGATACCATATAAGTGGAGATAAGGTTACTTTCTTGAGGAAAATAAAATACAACAACAATTTAATCTTTATTACAAAATGATTACTCAACCAAACCGTTTAAAATTTGGGGATTAATAAAAAAAAAACACAAAAAATACTGAAAAATCATTTATTAGTAACAAGTATTGCCCCCTCTTGCCCGAATTACAGCTTCACACCGATTCCCCATCGACTCTATCAAGTTTCTGATAAAGTCTTGTGGCATGGCGTCCCATTCCTCTTTGAGCGCATTTTGTAGCTCCTGGAGATTAGCTGGAGCACTATTTCGACCTCTAATTTTTCTTTTTAATTCGTCCCACAAGTGTTCAATTGGATTAAGGTCCGGGCTCCGAGCTGGCCATTCCATCACGGGTACATTTACTTCTTGTAAGTATTGTCTCACTATCGCAGCGGTATGAGGTCTTGCATTGTCATGCATAAAAAGGAAGTTACTTCCAATTAAACGGCCAAATGGTACGACATGTTCTTGTAGAACTTCCTCTATGTATCGTTGAGATGTTAGACCTCTTGTTTGTCGCCTAATATTAGCCCCAACGATGAAGACAAGCTCTGTTTTTCGTTCGAGTGAGATACCTCCCCAGAACATACACGAACCACCGCCGTATGCTACACGTTCTGTGATGCAACATTGGGAAAATCGCTCTGAGCGCCTTCTGTAGACCCTTCCACGTCCATCATTATCATGAAGACACATTCTGGACTCGTCTGAGAACAGGACTGCTTTCCACTGGTCGGCTGTCCAGTTGACGTGTTCTTGTGCAAATCGAAAACGAGCCCGGCGGTGAGCTGGCATCAATTTAGGGCCATTTGCTGGCCTATGCGCAGTCAAACCACCTTGGGCAAGTCTCCTTCTGACTGTCCACCTGCTGACTACCACTTCACGCACCTGTTGAAGCTGCTGTGCAAGTTCAACGGCAGTCAAACGACGATCTCGCAACGCTGTCGTTACAAGAAATCTGTTGTCGCGCTGTGTTGTAGCTCTTGCTCGACCAGATCCTCGTCGCCTTTCAAAGGCACCAGTCTCCCGATAGCGCTGGTACACACGACGAACTGAATATCGGCTGATATTCAGTTGTCGAGCTACAGCACTCTGGTTCTGGCCCGCTTCAATTAGAGCGACGACTTGAGCGGCTTTTTCCGGAGTAGTATCCATCTTTTTCAGACAAATGCAATTGGAGTCACTAGAGGTCTTATCAGGTTAAGCGTTGGCTTGCAACTGATGACGTTTTTTTTTTTTTTTTTTTTTTTCCTACCTAAGCTGAGAGCCTTGAGAGGCTATGTCAGCGTAACCCTAACTTTTGTAGGTGAGCTCACGGGGCTCAAACCTGATGACGTTGCTAACACGAACCCTAGCAAGAGTCGTGCTTCGCAGAATCTACCACCGGATCGGAAACGCGACCCACTGAGAAGATCCGGCGAGAAACTCAGTGGGCTGTGTCTGAGAGTTAATTTACTCGTCGAGCCCTTCGTCGCAAGCGACGGGTTCGACGAGAACGGTGACCGGTGCTTGAAGTACCTAGAAGCACCGTTAGTGGATCGGGAGGATCCGAGATGACGTGTTTTGGGCGACGTCGACTGCTTTCCATTCTGTCCGCAGGATCGGGAATGTAGTTACCGGCGGCCACGATGAGAGGGTTCTCGTGTCGTGCCGCTTTATCGAAGTGGCGCATGGACGCCGATTGTAGATACTTACTGATGGACTCTAAGTCCAGGTCGTCATGGAGGTCGACGTTCCTGACGAACCACGGGGCTCCGACGGCTATCCTGCAAAAACGGGATTGAATAATTTGGAAGGATTTTAAGTGTATGCGGGCCGCGTGAGCGAACACTACACTTGCATAGGTCATGACGGGGCGTATGCAAGTTTTGTAGAGTGTCACCTTATTTCTAAGGGACATTTTACTTCGCCTACATATCATCGGGTAGAGACGTCCTAGAATGAAGGCGGCACGATCGCGTACCGTCTTGATGTGGGGGCGGAATGTCATCCTACTGTCGAGGGTGACGCCTAAATATTTGACCTTCGGGGCCCACGGTATGGGCTGGTCGAACATCGTGATTGGGCGAACGGCGGGGGCGGGGGTATTGACGCGCCTAGTCGGAAGGGATGACGTTTTACACAAAACACGCCTTTTTATACCTGCAGTTGGTCTTGCAAACTGCAGTGAGTTGAGGGAGCAATTTTTGGAGTTTGCTGTTGTCGTTTTGTTTCAGCAGGCAGGTAAACTTATCATGTCTTATGTGGTATCATTGAATAGGTATTGAACTATCCTTTAACCTTATGTTAAAAAATATATGTATTTTTTTAAATAAAAAGAAGTAAATAATATTTTTCAAAAAATGTACAGATGTGCTATTTCATTGCACCCGAGTGTATATCTTACGAAAATATAAATTTTTTTAAAGGCCACTGATCATCATGACATTCTCGTATGTAGGTAAAACTTATTTCGAATGGATATTGAACAGGGTTTGAGCCCAAAATCGAAACTATTAAGCTACGACCCCTAACATAAACAAGAAGCTTATATTCCTTATAGGAAAATATAGCCATTTTTGTTTTTTTTTTGCATAGACAGGTGGACGTGCTCATATCAAAACAACGTAAATGCCGCAACCTACCTTGAGATATGAGTTCTAAGGTCTCAGTTTTTACAGTACAACGGCTACCCCGCCCTTCAAACCGAAACGCATTACTGCTTCACGGCAGAAATAGGCAGGGTGGTACCCGTGCGGACTCACAAGACCATCAGTAATTACGCAAATTATAATTTTGCGGGTTTGATTATTAATTATTACACGATGTTATTCCTTGGAAGGCAATCGTGAACGTTTGTTAAGTACGTATTTCATTAGAAAAATTGGTACCCGCCTGCGGGATTCGAACATCGTTGCATCGTTAGATACGAATGCACCGGACGTTTTATCCTTTAGGCCACGACGACTTTAAAGTCTAAAACTGTTTAAGCTCACACCTAGCACAGCTAAATCAAGAACGCGTAAACTAAACCGTAAACCGTATGCTAAACCGTATTATAGAAAGTGAAAATAGTCATTATTTTTTAGGGAGTAACATTTCCAGCGATGCATGTCTTGTTATCAAAATGGGCGCCTCCAGCTGAACGAAGTGTCATGGCGGCGTTGGTTTACGCGGGAACTTCTCTTGGTACTGTCATTTCTATGTTGATGGCTGGCGTTCTTACTGCTAATGTTGGTAAGGGTTATTTTATTTTTACTACTAATCTAAAATGAAAAGAAGCAAATCGACAAATTGTTTGTAATTTGAACATTTTTCTGTTGCTGTTTTCTGGTGTTGCCTTGTCCTGTATTACCTGTCTTAATTTTCGAAAACTAATCTCTTCGTTGTGGTCTATAAGTACGTTCCAAATTTAAATTATTCTGAAATTCGTTTTAGATGATGCGAGTATGTAACATGAATATGTAATGCAAGTGCTTATACAACAAATAAACAATGAGCAGTTTAATTGTTGATTTCATGATTTCCGTTACATTAAGGTTGGGAGAGTGTTTTCTACGTGATGGGTGGTCTGTCGTGCGTCTGGTGTGTGATTTGGGTGATCTTAGTCCAGGACTCACCCCAGCAACAGCCACTTATCAGCGCGGAAGAGAGAAGCATGATCGTGAGCTCGCTGGGCGGAAAAACTAATGACAAATCCCATAAGGTAATCTTTTAGGATGAACTTTCCGAGCAGACGTTCTTAGATGGAAAAGACGTTGATAATACCTATATCTTTAATCTCCTGTTTATTATTCCATTTATTTCCGTGGTTTGAATGCTTTACAGTTGCTTTGCAGAAAATACTAGAATAGCTGATTGATCTAGATGGTCAAAAAAGTTAACGGCCTATTGGGTGTTTGGTTACCTAAGCCGAGATCATGCATAATCGAAGGTCCACGAGACAAGTCGCTAGTGTGTTAAGCTTCTCCTACCCTTCAAACCGTGTAATTACTGGTAACACTACCTGCTCTTGTAGACTTACAACATTTTTTCCTACCTAAGCTGATAGCCTTGAGAGGCTAAATCAGCGTCGCCTTAACTAGTAGGTGAGCTCACGGGGATCAAACCTGATGACGTTGCTAACACGGACCCTAGCAAGAGCCGTGCTTCGCCGAATCTACCAAGGATCGGAAACGCGACCCACTGAGAAGATCCGGCGAGAAACTCAGTGGGCTGTGTCTGAGGGTTAATTTACTCGTCGAGCCCTTCGTCGCAAGCGACGGGTTCGACGAGAACGATGAACGGACTTACAACAATTGACAACAACAACAACAGACTTACAGCGAGCCCTAACACAAAATATATTTACGGGTTATCTCAATGTTATTGTTATGTCGTGAAAGTCGTTTGTGAACTTACTTATTTCGCGAATTCTAATCAAATTTGAAATTTGTACAGAAATTACCCGTACCATGGAGTAAGGTGCTCAAGTCACCCCCGTTCCTGGCGATCTTAGTGTCACACGCCTGTTCCAACTGGGGCTGGTACATGTTGCTTATCGAGACACCCTTCTATATGGACCAAGTACTTAAGTTCGACATGACCGAGGTGAGTGGAACTCGATAACATTAAATTTTTTATTGCTTAGATGGGTGGATGAGCTCACAGCCCGCCTGGTGTTAAGTGGTTACTGGAGCCCATAGATATCTACAACGTAAATGCGCCGCCCATCTTGAGATATAAGTTCTAAGGTCTCAAGTATAGTTATAACGGCTGCCCCCAACCTTCAAACCGAAACACATTACTGCTTCACGGCAGAAATAGGCAGGGCGGTGGTACCTACCCGCGCGGACTCACAAGTGGTCCTACCACCAGTTGGCACCGGTGGCATATACCAAATGGCCAGCCAACCGTGTGGTAAGTGATTATCGTCATATGGCAAAGCACCCTGCCGTTACATACCGCCAAGGACTCTGCAGATCTCGCTTGAAGCACCTGTCGTAGTGCCCAAGAAACAACTTGAAAAACATGAGAAAGAATTCATTACATATGCCGATTTTTTTTTTCAAAATAATACTATACTATTCACGTATATGCTCCACCTATGAAACCGAAGCGCATGACTGCTCCGTGCCGCATATACACATGGTGGTAAATTTCACCCATTAGCAAAATCACAATGATTTAAAGACATTGAAATAAGACAAGTCAATATAGTACTTCTGCCTGTTGCAACAAAGTTGGGTATCGGTCTGGCATCGTTTATTTCAGAATGCGGTCATAACTGCTCTCCCGTTCCTTTCCCTGTGGATCTTCAGTATTGCTCTGAGCAGAACCTTAGACTGGCTTCGCTCTAAGAACGTTATCACAACTACTACAGCCAGAAAGATTGGCACTCTGTTCGGTGAGTGATGTGTATATAAACATACATATAATATGTATATTATATGTATTAGTAGGAATATTGTTACAAGGAAAACATTGTTTGATTATATCGTTATTATAAGAAATTTATACTTAACTATAGTCGGGGTTTTTTTAATGTTAATGTGATTTTTTGAATGAGCAAGTAGCGTTAGAACGACAACTAAAAAACATTTTGTGATTTTTACTATCACCAATTGGTCTGACCAGATCCGTGATTCTACCGTCTAAGGTTCTCTCCGATTGGCTTACACAAGCTTAGAAGGCGTATCATCGTGAAGACGAGGAGGATGAAAGTGGTCACGCTCTTCAGACGTGATGAGCAGGACTGGAGGTGGAGGATATTTGCTGGCGCAACTATCGGTCGCGTCACTAGATGCGGCTTTTTTTAAAAAAAAAAATTGCATAGATGGGTGGACGAGCTCACAGGCCAACTGGTGTTAAGTGGTTACTTGAACCCATAGACATCTACAACGTAAATGCGCCACCCACCTTGAGATATAAGTTCTTAAGTCTCAAGTATAGCTTTACAAGGGCTGCCCCACCCTTCAAACCGAAACGCATTACTGCTTCACGGCAGAAATAGGCAGGGTGGTGGTACCTACCCGCGCGGACTCACAAGAGGTCCTACCACCTGTAATTACGCAAATTATAATTTTGCGGGTTTGACTTTTATTACACGATGTTATTCCTTCAGCGTGAAAGTCAATCGTGAACATTCGTTGAGTACGTGTTTCATTAGAAAAATTGGTACCTACCCGTCTGAGATTCGAACACCGATGCATCGCTCAACACGTATGCACCGGACGTCTTATCCTTTAGGCCACGACGACTTCACTCACGGCTTTGTTAATACATCGCGGACTAATTTATAGGACGTGACCAATATGTGAAATGGTTATATGTATTCTGTGTGTGATGTTTGTACGTTTATTGTCCAGCTTCACTGGTACCGGCAGCTTGTCTACTGGGACTATGCTACATCGGGTGTAACCGCGCTGGCGCCGTGGTGCTGATGGCCGTGGGCATCACCAGTATCGGCGGAATGTTCTGCGGATTCCTTTCTAATCACATCGACATTGCTCCTAACTTTGCCGGTGAGCTTCTTCAGCAGCTTCTATCCAGGAAGACGAACCTTCTTGAATTCATTGGACAAGTAGATAGTGTCGCATTGTCCGTAACTACTACAATATATTTTTCTTCTTTTTTTAAATATGACAGTTAACTACTTGCGATCATTGAAAGTAAGTGCCATTATCTATGGTTAACAGTGTCGAGTTTATAAAAAGGACTTTTTGACGGGAACGCGAGGAATGAAGTTGTGTGATTTGTTTTATTTTGTCTATTTAGTGTTTCTTCAGGTTTAAATGTGTAATAATAGTGGTTTATTAACTGTTTAATATCTGTGAAAGTGCACAAATGTGGGAAAATGAAACAAAGCCGCAGGACGTAACTTCTCGGGATCCTCCAAACAGTCCACTGAAAAAATCTTAGTAAATGACCACCATTTTACTGAGATTATATTTCATCCCATATCATCTCATTTCATTTCATTTAATTTCATCCCAGTTGATTAATGTCTCAAATTAATCATCTTCATTTCATTTCAATTCATATATCATTTTTCATAAAAATATGAATATAAATATATAAATTAAAATAAGACACGACTTAAAGGTCTTAGTTACCAGGTCATAAAATACCTTAAAAAAAAAAGTTTATAAAAATCTTCAATTGTTAAATAGATACATAATTGGTTATATGAAAAAATATTTGGCGCGAAATGAGATGAGATGAAAGAAAGGTTCAAATCAAAATGGTTCTTATTGCCTGAGACTTCAGTACTTTTTGGAAGGACCTCGTTTCATTTTCCCAAAATTTTACCCTTTCACAAATGTTCAATGATTAATAAACCACGATTATAAATCTTTAAACCTGAAAAAACACAATATTACTAAAATAAAACAATACGTGCACAATTTCGCTCCTCGAAATCGCGATCCCGCCAAAAAATGTGGTATTGCAAATGAAAAAAAAAACATTTTTTTTTATTTAAGCTTCTTGTTTCATTTTCCTGTGATATACTAGAGTCGTGACCACAAATACTGTAAGCACTTCCGATAAATAAAAAAAAAGTCTATATTATATAGTATCCGTTAAGCTAATTTTTGTTTTTCAATATATTATTCAATAATTCACTTGAAATTGAAAATATTCGTTGCAGGTACCCTGATGGCGATGACAAACACGGTGGCTACCATTCCGGGAATTGTGGTCCCCATTTTTGTTGGAATCCTGACCCACGGGAATGTAAGTGAACTCAGGATATTCAATATTGAATTTACTTTACAGATTGTGCAGCTTAGGGCCCACGCCCATTTAATTTGAGGAGTGAATGATTTATTTTATTATCGAATAATTTTTAAGATGTTTCATCGTATCGAAAATATTGAAGTGCTATTAATTTAATTATTATGGCCACAAAGTTGTTCGTGCTATTATGTTTTTGCGAGCTTACAGCCCACTATTTGTTAAGCATTTGCTGAGCAAGTAGCTGCCGTCGTTCAATGACGCCAACTCAATCATTCATTCAATGACCCAATCAAACATGACGCAATCATTGTCTAAAAAGGAACATGTCATAGGGCTCATTAAATGTGGAAAGGTTTCGTTATAGTACCAGATGGTGCGGCAAAATAATGATCCATTTTAGTACCGGTAACCACACCAGTTCAAAGCAAAATGGATCAGCCCCAATCCGGTATGAGGATGCCACGATAGAAGCGAGTTTTTAACCGACCCAGGCGACGGGGCAACGCAAAGCCACCGTCGCCTGAAGTATGTCTTCTCGGATCCCCGGATCCACTTTTAGTGCTCGTAGGCCCAAAAGCACCTGTGACTGTCCCCCTCGAACTCGTCGAAGAGTTCGATTAGCGAACTAATCCGTAGACAGCCTACTGAGTTTCTCACCGGATCTTCTCAGTGGGTTGTGATTCCGATCCTGTGGTAGATGGCGAGGCGCTGCTCTGGCTAGGGCAAACTTAGCAACGATAGCCCACTTTCTGAGGTCGAGCCCGTGAGCTCAGCTACCTGTCCGGGGTGATTTCAAAGAATTCCACATCCTATTTAATAACTGGACAAGTGTGAAAGCTGACGAATCATTTTCTTTTAGCAAACCATCTCGGCTTGGCGTGTCATATTCTTCGTGACAATAGGCCTATACATTATTGAAATCATAGCGTACACTTTATTCGGTTCCGGGGAAGAGCAGCCTTGGAACAAAGTGACAGAAAATAAAGAGGACTTTGAGGCGAAGCCTCTCAAGAACGAAAAGACGCACGTCTAAATGATTATCTATGATCATTAGATTGTTTCGATACCTAAATCACTTAATGGTTACTTAATGGTCGCGTTGGATTCCACGTATCTCTCGGTACCTATCTAAGAAAGTTTAAATGATAGCATAAACATAAATAAATAAAAGGCTGTGGATAAATTACACACGGTCATCTGACCCTGAACTAGTATTCCCTGTACTATGGGAAACAGAGACTGATACATGCATATTACATATTATGTTTAAAAATTTACTTATTGGAGGAAAAAAGTGATTTTTATATCGATATTTTCATTTGATTATTTCCAACTAATAAATTATGTAATATGTTATGACTAAGATTGACGGTAGTTAAATCAAATGTCGACGCACAACACTTCCATCGTCTGTGACCACAAATTGTACTCGCAATAGGAAATAGTAAAATGAAAATTAATTAACGCAAAATTTAAAAAGTAAAATACTAACATTTATTTATTTGATCAACTGTTAAAACGCATTTAAAAATAAAATAAATTGACACTACCTTTGATGCATTTTATCACTGTAATAATGTACTTATTTAGCTTTATTGATTTATATTTCGGATTAAATTTAACAACATAACAATTTTAATATAGGGTTTGTAGTTTGTTATATTTGTCATTTTATATAACGTTATAGTGTTATATTAAAAATAAATAAAAAATACAAATTTAAACTACTACTACGATTTATCTCACGTTTTTTATTGTCATTATACCTATTATTTCCGACGTTTGGAATATTTTACAGTTTTCTTGGTTGCGGACGAAAAAAACACATAAAAATAAATATTACTAAGCTAAAAATTGCATTTATGAACCTGGCATTCAGTTGTCTACCAAATATTATTTCGATTATTTAGTAATTACAGTACATCTGAAGTAGGTACATCATTATCTAATTAACTGTACATTTAAATATTTTTAATAAATAATAAATAAAGTGTTTATTTGTAACATCAAAATGAAAGCTAAGCTTACTGAACGCTTATTTGAAGTTTTATATGCGGCACTTTTCTTTCTTTTTTTCTGTCTGCGTGTTTGTTTGATCTGCCTTAATTCGGCTGGACCGATTTTGACGGACCCTCAATTAACAGTTGTTTTATGTAGTAACTTAGGTTAGATTTGTTATAAAAAAAAAAGGGCAAAATCTGATTTAAATAAAGAAATCTTATTATAATATATTTTTTTATCACAGCTAACGGTGACCGTACTTAGCTAGTTATTATAATCAAAATTGAACTGACTGAAAGTATTGTTATTATTTTATTTTTAAACAATAATTACAATCTGATTATAATCGAATTACTATTTTAGGTGTAAAGATGGTAGTGTTAGGAATAATATTCCAAAAGAAACTGAACAGTATTCTGTGAATATTCGTTCGTGTCTCTACTTAAAATTGAATAGGGACTCTCTTTAAATCTTCTTTAAGAATGTTAAGAACATTTAGTTTCGTAATATTTTAAATTGTCTATCGGCATTTTTAATGTTAAGCTTTTTATAATTAAAATCTATGAATAAACACATCATATTTATGAATTTGTATCAAACGCTATGCGCTTAAGTGTGTTTATAATCTATGGATAGGTATGTACTTATTCGAAATGATATTTTAATAAATCATGTGACTTGAAGTCTTTTTATTTTTTTATTTTAAGTGCATATTCCAATTTCAACAAAAAAAAACCTTTTCTTATGGTAATTCCAATAAAATTGATATTAAAATGGTTCCGGCGGTTTAAATTTTCACGTACGATGCATTATTATACATAGTTTATTGCACAATATATACACAAAAACTTTAAAAAAGTAGGTTGATCCGATTCATCTTGGCTTTGGGATGAATCGGGTCACGTATGGAGATAATAGTTTTTCAATAGGGCTGGCACTGTTTAATTGTTAGATAGGTAACTTACCTTTAGGTAGTAAACTTTTCAATATTTTTCTTATCAATATTTCAATACCGAATTTAATATTCAATATTTATCTTTAATCGGTTACAAAACTTTCATGACTAAATTGAACTATTTAATATTCTTAAACACTATTTAAACTTACTTTTTCATACAAATCTGAATAGGGCGAAATCGCGGGGCGCTATAAGTAGTAAATAATAATAAAAAACATTTCTTAGTGCATTTTATTTAATTCGTAAAAGTTTCGCGATGTACGACGGCCCGAAGTTGGCGGAAAGCGACGGAGTCACGAGCTGCCCGTACTTGGGGGCCGCAGCGCCCGCGCCCAGCGTCAGGGTGCTGCTGAGGCCGGCGACCGCTGGAGTTAAATCTCTGTAATAACAATAATAATATACGAATTTATAAACCTTTGACATACAGATGATTAACAAAAAATAGATTAAAGTCTAATTTAATGAAGTCGTCGTGGCCTAATGGATAAGACGTTCGGTGCATTCGTATCTAGCGATGCAACAGTGTTCGAATCCCGCAGGCGGGTACAAATTTTTCTAATCAACTAATAATTTTACTACAATAATTTTCTAATACGTACTTAACAATTAATGTTCACGATTGACTGCCTATTTCTGCAAATATGTGAATATATAATGAAATTCAATAAAAGCAATTTTTTGGAAAAGTAAGTTTTAATTACTGTCACTATGACAGGAACTCATAATAATTAAGAGAATGACGTCAAATACGCTGACGTCATCATTTTTAAAAATAACACGGATCCAGTCTCTCCCTCATACATGTTAACTTATTTCGAATTGAACTTACATGACGGTGGCGATGATGTCGTTGCTCTCGAAGACTTGCTTCAAAGCCATGTGCACCACTCCGTCGTTCTGTATGGGGCTGAGGGAGCACGTGGAGTACACGACCGTCCCCCCGACCTTCGTTAAGCGAAGTGCATTACTACAAAATAAAATTGAGCCTTAATTACCTTTGGGAACATCTCTAGAAAGTTCTGTAGCGGGTGTCTATTCAGAGAACACCAGTTATTTGACAGATGCATGAATCTCGCTAACGACATTTTGAAGATAAACTTGCATATCTGTGAAAGATCTATGGACTTCTAATTGTACTCCTACCCGATGATATGCAGGCGAAGTAAAATGTCCCTTAGAAATAAGATGACACTCTACAAAAGTTGCATACGCCCCGTCATGACCTAAAAATGTACTTAAAAAAAAATGTACTTATCTATACTAATATATAAATCTACAATGGTTTTTACGGATGTTCCGTTATAACTACTGAACCATGCATCCGATTGACTTGAAACTTGGTAGAACATGTAGAAAATACATGTACTTAATGGATAGGCTAATATTTATATGAGTACTCCCGACACCAGTTGCGGGGGCGTTAATGATGAGACTATTTGTGGGGGTAAGAAATAATAATGTTAATTTTAAATGTCCAGCGAAGCGGACGGGTACAGCTAGTTGATTATAATTTTAAATGTGACTTCAATATGTTGCTCTGTAAGCAATTATTTTTTTATTGTATTTATTTGTACTAGAGGTCCCGCAGTAGTAGAAATTCGACTATAATTAATTGGAATTGTAAGTTTGTACACTATTATGATTGTATTTTATACTAGCGACCCGCCCTCGCTTCGCTTCGGAAACATTAAAACACACATGAAACAAAAAAAAAATAAAAAAAGTAGCCTATGTTCATCAGGGACAATGTCGGCTTCTAATGGAAAACGAATTTTCAAATCGGTCCAGTAGTTTCAGAGCCTATTCGAAACAAACAAACAAACAAATCTTTCCTCTTTATAATATTATTATAGTATAGACTTCTATAATCACAAATTTCGCCAAGACTACACTATAAAAAATATTATCAACGACAAAGAATATTTCATCTATTGACAACAGACGTCAAGAACAAAAGTTGACAATAAATAGTATGCATGCGTGTGTGCGTCAAACACATGGTATGTAGTGTGTGTAATGTTTTCTTTATTGATTTAATGTATCTTTTATGCATTATTTATAAAAAATATTAGTATTGTGCACTTCTTCTCTATATTCTCTATAAGTGTGGGAAATTTCATACTCCTCCGTCCGCGCAATCTCCGTAAAAAGGGATACAAAGTTTTTGCTTCGCGTATTAATATATAGATTAATATATGTATACCAAATTAAAATCTCCTATTACTAATAGGCTGGAAAAACAAAGTGATAACATTTCAAGTTAATTTTTATTAAGTATAACAATTCTATATAGAAATTAACTTTGTAACTACATATTTCTTCATCATCAGATTAATACGAGATGATTCTCAAATAGCGCAAGCGCGAATTAGAAAAGGTCCATTTCTTTTACATATCGACAGGTAAAAAGTTATTGGGTTTAAGCAATATTTTTGAACTTTACAGAAGAGCCATTTAAAGGTTAAAATTTGGAAGAAACATAACAAAAACAGCTTTCTATTTGAATGGGGTAAACTTAATTGAATTTCATTTAAAAACAACGAACTGTTATGATGTTAATACCAAATAAAATGGAACTTTAATAACAAGGATAATTGTTATGTATGTCGTTTAAACCAAAATTTTACTGGTGGTAGGACCTCTTGTGAGTCCGCGCGGGTAGGTACCACCGCCCCGCCTATTTCTGCCGTGAAGCAGTAATGAGTTTCGGTTTGAAGGGCGGGGCAGCCGTTGTGACTATACTGAGACCTTAGAACTCATATCTCAAGGTGGGTGGCGGCATTTACGTTGTAGATGTCTATGGGCTCTCGTCCACCCATTTAAGCAATGAAAAAAAAAAACATTCCAACTCCATACAAATTTGAGTTAACTTTTACGCGATCGAGAACGGTAAAAGAAACTCGCACTAACTACACTGGTTACCCCTCCCGAGTTACTCAGATTAGAAGCACAACTCACGCCAACAAGTGCGATTGCAGCTCCGGTATCTTGAGCCTCTCCTTCACCCGGTCCGGCCTGAAGATGTTGTTGTCATCTTCGGTCACAGAGTGTCGGTCCGTAGTGCACGGCACGTCCACTAGAACCTGTCGATAACGTTATTATTATCATTCACTTCTCTTAGTGCATTCTTTTTTGACGTGACAACGTCTTATAATACGATGGGGCCGGCTGCACGAAAAAACATGACTCATTGAGGCGTTTCATTTAAGGCTTGAAGTGCAAGCGAGAGCGCGCAACGAGCGACAAAGAGGCACAATCGGCCTCCGCGTTCGGCAGCGTTCGACATCTGTCTCTCTCCGACTTGAGTGAGCGATGCATTCGCGTGGGCAGCTGCTATACAATAATACATTTACATGTTTTCGTCAAGTATGAAGTTCAGTGAAAAGTGAATGTGGTGTCAATTGTTTATAGCAACGATAATTGCGATAATTGAAAAATTAAACCATTCCATCAGTATTTTCTTATGACGTTGTCACGTTCAACTATCGTCAGTAAGCCGACTTTACAGACAAACGATTTTTTTTATTTATTGGTGTGAAACTTCCAATGCGGCTTCCAACAAGATTGCGTTAAACGTTGAACGCTACCGTGGTATAGAAAGGGACAGAGCGAGAGTGAGAGAAGGCGGGTGGCGCGTTTGTAAAAACGAGATGACCAGATCATAAACAATTCTTCGGATCGTCGACACATTCATACCAATTTTGTCAACATAGCGTATTTCGAGGTGTTTTTCCTTTAAATTAGTAATAGCTATTTATTTATAATTATAAAAAAAAATATTAACAACAAACGAGAAAGAAAACGGTATAAATAATATAAATATGAACCTTGCTATTGATCGTGGCAGAATTCCGTCGAAAGACATTTTGCCCTGTCTATTTATTCGATAGACACCAAGACACAATATTAGGACAACAGAAAAGTTAGTCCATGGCAATGATAATTGGGTGGGTTAATTTAAACAGTACCGGTACCTTATCGAAGCCGTGGTCGTCCGTGAACATTCTGCCGTCGACCCTTTTGAAGATGACGCGTTCCCGCCACTTGTTGCCCGTCTCGAAATCGAACAGATAGTCGCTGAACATCCTTTGTGTTCTACAATGAATCAAGTTATAAAATACAATTTTCCTTTTTTTTTTATTGCTTAGATGGATGGACGAGCTCACAGCCCACCTGGTGTTAAGTGGTTACTGGAGCCCATAGACATCTACAACGTAAATGTGCCACCCATCTCGAGATATAAGTTCTAAGGTCTCAGTATAGTTACAACGGCTACCCCACTCTTCGAACCGAAACGCATTACTGCTTCACGGCGGAAATAGACAGGATGGTGGTACCTACTCGTGCGGACTCCCAAGAAGTCCTACCACCAGTGATTACGCAAATTATAATTTTGCGGGTTTGATTTTTATTACACGATGTTATTCCTTCACCGTGGAAGTCAATCGTGAACATTTGTTGAGTACGTATTTCATTAGAAAAATTGGTACCCACCTGCGGGATTCGAACACCGGTGCATCGCTACATACGAATGCACCGGACGTCTTATCCTTTAGGCCACGACGACTTTTCCCACCTTAGTTGATAGCCTTGAGAGGCTACGTCAGCGTAACCCTAACGTGTAGGTAAGTCCTCGGGGCTCAAACCAGGAGGCGTTGCTAACACCGACCTTAGCAAGAGCAGTGCTTCGCAGAATCTACCACCGGATCGGACGAGAAACTCAATGGGCTGTGTCTATGGGTTAGTTTACTCGCCGAACCCTTTCTCGTTCGACGAGAACGGTGGCCGGTGCTTGTGGTACCTAAAAGCACCGTTAGTGGATTATGAGGATCCGTAATGAAGTATTTAGGACGACGACGAATAAACGTTAAACGTTATTGACTACGCAACTCGTGCGTTATCAGAAGACGTAACACTAATTGCGGCTTAGCATCTGTGAAAGTGGATAAGTGTGGGAAAAACGCCATTGAAGTCTCAGTAAATTGCCAACTTTTTACTACGATGTTTGTTTTTGCCCTTGTAGGCAGAAGAGCATACGGCCCACCTGATGGTGAGTGGTTACCGTTGCTTATAAACTTCAGGAATGTCAAGGGCAGACCAAACCGCGGTTTTTTTTTATTGCTTAGATGGGTGGACGCGCTCACAGCCCACATGGTGTTAAGTGGTTACTGGAGCCCATAGACATCTACAGTGTAAACGCGCCACCCACCTTGAGATATAAGTTCTAAAGTCTCAGTATAGTTACAACGGCTGCCCCAACCTTCAAACCGAAACGCATTACTGCTTCACGGCGGAAATAGGCAAGGCGGTGGTACCTACCCGTGCGGACTCACAAGAGGTCCTACCACCAGTAAAAACTATCACTTCAATTCATTCAATTTCATCCCAACGGCAATGGCATGGCAAGAAGGCGATTGTCGTATGGAAGAAAACAAGAAGTCAGCACATGAATCCCGTTACGAAATCCTTATCCCGGGACTGTTTAAGCATACCTGTTCGATCTAGATATAGACACGTCGTTACATATGACCACGTCCGGCAACAAGGTCTGCAGCGCGACCAGCGCCTTGCCCCCGGGAGCAGAGCACAGGTCCAGCACCCTGTCGCCGGCTCTCAACCCCAAGGCTAGCACGGCCAACACGCTGCCACAGTCCATGGGATAGTAGTTAAACACGCCTGCGCAACGACAAACGTAGCGCCTTACTCGACCAACCAAAACACCCTCATTTTTATTTCTTAAACGGGTGAACGAGATCGCGGCCCACCTGTGTGCTTAGTGCGAGTTTCTTAACGCTCTCGATAGCGTAAAAGTTAAGCCAATTTTGTATATGCAGTTGGAACAGCGCCCCTAGCGGCAAACGTACGCAAACGATCCCATTCCATACTAAACTAACGTTTACGCTATCGAGAACGTTAAACAACTCGCACTAAGCACACTGGAGTTAAGCGGCTACCGGAGCCCATAGAAATCAACAACGTACACGCTGTCAACTATTTCGATACATGAGTTCTACGTTTGAATTCAATAGTACAACGGCTGCTCCGCCCTTCAAACCGAAACGCATTAGTGTTTCGCAGCAGAAATGGGAGGGATGGTGGTTTACCTTATCACTGGTAAAACAGGCTTAAACAAATAAATAAATAAATGAGGGCAGTTCTATTTGAAGCGAACCAATGAACTGATGACCCCGAAAAAGTGAAAAAGTGAATTGTGATAGTGAAGTTTAACTAAATCATCGTAATAATTAAATTGAGTTATTGTTAGTGCAGTAAGAACCCTCTTAACATTGTCTTTTCTCAAGCGAGAGGCACTGGCTCAATGATCAGATGATTTATTGAGACCTTCAATGTTCAATATCTGATAAAAATAACAATAAAATAATCCTTGTCTGTTTCTTCCACTGCATATTCATTACTTCTATCGAAGTACCTTCAAGTGAAAGCCAGTGTGTATCTTGTGTTATCTATAGAGTCCCATCATCATTTGCAACCAAGTGGTTCCGAAGTCTGTCTAATTTACTAAAAAACAATGATATTTACAAAAGGAAATAGATGAAATCATAGCAAACCTGTTTGTGATCTCTTCGGTTCGGGGAACATTTTAAGTTCACTGTCCATTTCATAAGTGATCACTTTCAGGTGTTCCGGGTACTGCAATTCAGTCTCGGGTTCGATAGTTAAGGGGAAATCAATTATTTCTGTAAAAATAATACTAAAGTTAAAAAGTTCTACACATTTTGAAATTTCTGCCTCAAGTCAGTGCTTCAAACAAGTATGCTGTGTTACCATTGGTCTATTTATGATACACAGCGTGCATTGCATAAAGCATTATGACAAAGAACGAAAAAAAATTATTAAGTATTGTAGTGTGTTAGTAGGTGAAGAATGTAATGGCTGGTTTTTTTTTAATTGCTTAAATGGGTGGACGAGCTCACGGCGCACCTGGTGTTAAGTGGTTACCAGAGCCTATAGACATCTACAACGTAAATGCCGCCACGTACCTTGAGATATGAGTTCTAAGGTCTTAGTTTTCACAAGTGATTACAAGTATAATCAAATGGCATCATTTATCAGTTAGGTTTTGTACAACTAGTATTAATATCAGCATGACAATGTATTGAATATTATACAGAAAGTTAGGATTGGCAGTACCTATTTCTTACATTTTGACTTTACCTTGGAAACATCCTATAGTTATTTCCTATCCTATTTCCATCCTATAGTTACTTTCTTGTAAGAAATTACAACATACATATTAAATTTGACACGGCAACACTTGTTTTTATAATATGAATGTGTTCCTGAGTGATTGGAGTAATTCTTTTTTTAATTTATATATCTTCTTTGTAGACAAACTATATAGTCAATCTGATGGTGAGTGATCATCCTCACCCATGGACATGAATGAATGAATCAAGTGGGAAATGTAAAACAAACTTAATTTTTGTTTAGCTTACTTGAATAATAAGAATAGTGTGTAGACTCTGGTACCCAGTCATTCATGCCTTTAAGTTTAGTTGCTGGTAAATACTGATACAACGCTTCTGAGGTCAAGCCTATAGATGGGTCAATCATTCGAGACTCATCTATGACAGCATCTGCTATCGCCTGATCTAATGATTTGTTTATTGGTTCCCTGAAATATTTGTAAATTGAAATTGATAAAATTCTATATGATAGCTTAAAATTAAATATTCTAATAAAATGGATCAATGTTTTTTTAATTTAAGAGACAATGTTTTCAGGCCTTAATTTTGCTTATTCGGTGCTGTGCTTATGAAATTAGAAACAAAACACCACAAGTCATTGCACCTCAAAGATAATAAAATAGTACATAATTTTAACATCTCCATTAATATTTTTACTGAAGCCAGGTGGTTTACCAGCAGTGTTAGAAAATTTTAAAGATTTAAACTTACTTCTGCTCCTTTATTTCCTTTCTTTCAGAAATTTGATCATTGTCTTTGAAATCGAGTCTTTCAGGCTTATTATCAGTATTTGGGTAAATACTGGATATTTCATCAGAATGTGATTTCTCTGCTAATTGCTGTAATTTGTTTATGTACAATGGTGCTTCTTGATCAGAGGTTGATGTGTTCACAGAATATTGTTTATGAAAATCTTCCTGTACCATTATTAGTTTCTTTAGGCAATGTGCACCTAACCAAATAATTTTATTTGGTAAAGAAAATAGTAAAGTGTTTTTTTTAATTAAATATGAAATCATAAGTAATAATAATAAGGTCTATGTTCTCATATCAAGTAATGCAACCTCTTTTTTAATGAATTACGTATTTTAATGTATTACACTCATGTACACAAATTACTTCCATAATGAAGGAACTAAATTGTAGAAAAAAAATAAAGTGCAAAAAGTTTTATTTTTTGTAATCGGTGTACTATTGAAACACTGACCTCAATTCTCAAGGTCAGCATTCATGTTGTGATACCTAAGGGTTCTGATAACCATTTAACTCTTGGTGGGCTCAATAAAAGACCTTTAAACTAAAAAAAATCTACAAAAAGCTATTAAAATTAGCTAAATCAAATCTAATCAGTTATATGAGCTCTAAGGTAATTTAGAGTTTAAGAATAGATTGACAAGATGTGCATTGTTCACATCTGTGAGTACTTAAGTGAGACATGAGGTCAGAAATAGTATATATTTTTTTTATTTTTTTTCCTACCTGTTCAAGCAACTTCGAGGGGTTATTCTAGATTTGCAGAATGAGTAGGTGAGCTCACTGGGCTCTAACCTGAGGGAAATAATTTAACAAGGACTGATCGTTGTACCTCAGAATGGCAGCTTATTTTGATTTTTTCGTTCAAATAATAGGAGGCATCTGTCAATATGCAGACTGGATCAGAGAACACTAATGAAAATATGCTTCTGAATTTTGATAATTACCCCTATTCGTGAGATACTCCATAGTCTCTTCGGCGTCTCCGTAATTGTTGATCACGGCTACATATTTCGGGCCTTGTAATAATGCTCGTTTCATGGGATCCCATTTCTTACCGAAAACGGACCCGTAAAATTCATCAAAATGATTCATTGCCTTGTATTTAGGGCCGGTCTTTTTTCTTAACTTTGCCTGTTAATTGTGATAAAACATTTTCTGTAGCGAAACGGTTTTTTTGGCTCTATTTATTATTAATAAAGTATGTACCTACCCAATGAGTTTTAGATTTATGTCGAGATTGTCTTAATAAGTGAGCACAAGTTATAGGCCCTTTCTTGATCAAATTTGTTATTTGAAGCATTTTTAATACTTAGTTATTCCTTTCGTGACTGAATGATTTTTAGGTTAGGGAAACCTAATATTTACAGCTTGATATTTTCTTCTTTGACCAGCCGTTTTGTTTTGTTTTGACTCTTGACATATTTTGTAATTGTGACAGTAGTATGTAGTATGTATGTAGTAGTTCTATTTTGCAACTGGAAAGACAAACCATACAGCCTAATATTTTATAATACTTTTTTTTATAAAAAAATTATAGTATGAATCGAAATGAAATGAAGTTGATTAATTTGGATGAAATTCAGTTGGTATGAAATTAAACGGAATGAAAGAAGATGATATGGGATGAAATATAATCGCAGTAAAATAGTGATCATTTATTGAGACTTTTTCAGTGGACTTTTAGAGGATCCCGGAAGCTATGTCCGCGGCTTTGTTTAATTTTTACACATTTGTGCACTTTTATAGATCTAATTGTGGCAATAGTAGAAGTTCCATTTTTCCAACTGAAAAGGCGAAAGTATCTATCCCACCATTGGCTCAATCTTTTGTATATTTTTCTGTTTTATGAAAAATGATAGGAAGTGAAATGAAATGAAGTCGTTAATTTTAGACATTAATTTGATTTGAATTCGATGAAATTAAGGAAACCGAGATGAAATAGGATGAAATGTAGTCTCAGTGAAATAGTGGATATTTATTAAGACTTTTTCAGGGGACTTTTTGGAAGATCCCGAAAAGCTATATCCCGTTGTTTTCATTTCACACATTTGTGTACTTTCACAAATACCAAACTGTTAATGAGCCACCGCTATTACACATGTGGCGGGTAGCCATCATACAACGCAAGATAATTGACAGATGCCTGAATCTCGCTTACGACATTTTCAAGATAAAGCGCATATATACAAGTTCCGAACAACAACATTCGGACCGTCGGTCTACCGAGCAATATCACCCGCTTGGTGGAAGATCTTCCCTTTGTCGTTAAGACTCCCAAACACACTTAAACCTGAAGAAATACTACATTAACTACGCTATCAGTGCTAGCTAATCGTGAAAGAAATCAGTAGTTATTTTATACAAAAACATCTTGGAATAGTTACCCCGTATTTTGTCTCTTTCTGTTGAGTTAGAAATGGCGCTTGTCAGTATGAGAAAACTTAGACAGGGCTTTTTGTTGTTATAACTCATAAATATGGAAATTGTATTAAAAATATGTATGTTTTTTCAATTAAAAAAAAAAAATCATTATGGATAAAACGACATGTTTATAATATTTTAATATCTTGTCGCAAGTATATAAAATCATTCTATCTACTCCGACTTATGGTGGTTACCGTATTTATAATAAAACAATGTTTTCAAGACATAGCATAAAAATATAATAATGATAGATGGTAAAAATGACAATGTGTTCGAAGTATATTTCAAATAATGGAATATGGAAAAGAAGGTTACAACATTCCTCCCCATCTACATCTCGTTGATCAGACGGCGGGGTGCCTGTATACGTCGATTACTTCGACGCGGAGCAAATGGCACAGGAGTGGAGACCGGAGCAGGTGAGGAGTATAACTTCGAATGCTGTGAAGGTGAATTTGGAGAAATTTGTACATTTGTAGGTGACTGCGGTGTAGGTAATGGTACTGCTGCCGAATTCTTGTTTTTAGTTAGCCTTTCGTTAATTGTTGTTTCCATTTCAATGTCTGGAGAAGCAGTCGCCGGCAGCATAGAAGAATGCGCCCTTTCATTCCTCGGGGTTTCTAAGGTGGAGGACTCGCGTGGCCTGATGTGATCAGCGTGTCTTCGTTTTTCTAGTCCTCCTGGTGTTGAAACAATATATGAATATTTATGTTTTCGGGATGTAATTACCGCTGGTTCCCATATTTTATCATTGCGTGTTTTAATATATACTTGGTCACTTGGTCGGTAACTCGGTGATGTGGTACGAATGTTTTCTTTTACTTGTAAATACTGCATTAATCTTCTTTTGTCTGGCCGAATGTTGGAAAGTATGCAATTCAATTGTCGTCCGAACATCATCTCAGCTGGAGATTTACCAGTGGACGAGTGCGGAGTGTTTCTGTATGTAAACAAAAATTCTAATAGTCGGCGCTCGAGATTTGTGTTGTCTACCGATGCCATTCTATTTTTGAATGTTCTGACTAAACGTTCTGCCAGCCCATTTGTCCGAGGATGATATGGAGATGATGTGACATGTAAAATAGATTGTTTTGTGCAATATTCTTTAAATTCATAAGATGTAAATTGAGGTCCATTAACGGATATAATCATTTTTGGTAAGCCAAATGTACAAAATATGTTATCTAATGTAAGACAAAGTGATCTGGTGTTAATGTGTTTCATCGGTCGTATTTCCACCCATTTGGAGAGAGCGTCGCACAATACCAACCAATACGATCCTTCGAACGGTCCAGCAAAGTCGATATGGATTCTCTCCCATACTTCTTCTGGTATGGACCAGGAAAATACAGGAAGTTCAGGATTACAAGGGCGGTTCTGTTGGCATCTGGTACATTTCTTGACAAATAATTCTATGTCTTCGTCAAGGTTAGGCCACCAAACATAGTAACGTGAAAGTGCTTTCATAGCAGAAATGCCAGGATGTCCTCGATGAAGGTATGTAAGAATGGCTTTTCGGAGTGCTGTAGGTATAACGAAGCGTCCTTGCCTCATGAGTATCTTATTCTCAACAGATAATTCAGTCCGGTTTCTGTAGAATGGTTTCATTTCTGGATTGTATTCTGATTCTCTCCAGCCGGTTTTTAAATTTTGACAAACTTTTGTGAGTATATGATCCTTTGAAGTTGTTTTCATAAGTAACTGTTCTGATAGATTAAGGTCAGTCATTCGAGTGCTCAAAAGACGTAGATCTATTTTATGTACAAGCCCTTCTGTCTCGGAGGGTTCAGTTTCAGGGTTTGGTAATCTGGAAAGGCAATCAGCTAATGTGTTATTTTCACCTTTCCTGTAGTAAATGTCATATTGATAACTTCCCACTACTAGGGCCCATCTTACCAATCGGTTATTGGCTAGTTTAGGAAGGTTGCGGTGTGCACCCATAATATGTATAAGAGGCTTATGGTCCGTAACTAGATTAAATTTCGTTCCTCTCAAGTACTGATCAAATTTTTTTATACCAAATACTATTGCTAAAGCTTCACGATCAATAACGGAATATTTCATTTCCGCTGGTCGTAGTTTCCTTGAAGCAAAAGCAATTGGTTGTTCTATGTTCGAGTCCTTGTGGAATAATACTGCACCCAATCCCTTTTCGGAAGCGTCACATGCTAAATAAAGGGGACGTTTCTCGTCAAATGCAATTAATGGTTGTGAAGAAGCTATGCATTTCTTTGTATCTTCAAATATTCTGTTTTCATGATCAGTCCAACGCCATCTATTTTTTTCACTAGTTAGATCGTGAAGATCCGAACAAATCCCGTGAAGATGTGGTACAAACCGTTCGTAAAAGTTAACTAGTCCTAAAAATGATCGTAGTTCTTTTGCATTACACGGTGCTGGGGCCTTAGTTATGGCATCAATTTTAGATTTGGTTGGGTGGATGCCATGTTTATCTATTATGTGACCTAGGTATTCAATCTGATTCTGTAAGAAATTACATTTCTTTAAGTTAACTTTTAGGCCAGCGTTTTGTAAGCGATCGAATACAATAGATAAAGTTTGTAAATGTTCTGAAAGATCTTTCCCTGCTATAGCTATGTCGTCAAAATATACAGCTACATTGGTACATATCGCCAAGCAGTTGATCCAGAAAATGTTGAAAAATTGAAGGAGCAGTCGATATTCCAAAAGGCATTCTATTGTATTGGAAATACCCTTTATGGGTTGACAACGTCAAGTACTTTTTCGAATCTGGTGCTATTTCAAATTGTAAGTATGCGTCTTTAAGGTCTATTTTTGAAAATAATTTACCGTTTGCGAGATTTTGGCGTAGTTGATCGAAAATTGGAACTGGGTGTAGATGTTTAATAAGTACTGGATTAAGTGTAGTTCTGTAGTCTCCACATATCCTAACTTCCCCTGTAGATTTCAAAATGTTAACTGTGGGTGTAGCCCATTCAATAGGTGTAACATTAGGATCTACTTTTTCCACAATCCCTTCTGAGATCAGACGATCTAACTCCCTTTCTATATTCTTTTTCATGCTGAATTTTATAGGCCGTGCAGGAAGGTGGATCGGTTCAGCTTCTGGTTTGACATGTATGTTTACGTAATAATTGTTAACTTTTCCTAGTTTTCCATCAAAGAGTTGTACATGTTTATCCAATATTTGTTTAAGAGTCATAGGTGTTGATGTTTTGATGGAGTATACTGGTTTTGGAAATTCCATTTCAAAAACTTCACTCCAATGTAAACCAAATAACATTGGTTTGGCATTTTTCATTACGACCACAGGTAGAAGTTTTTGCAGTCCGTCGACTTCGACTGTTACTTTTGTAATTCCCTTTGTTTTTAAGTTGGTGTTACCGTAGGCCTTAAGTTTCGGGGCGGGTTGTAAAGATGGTGATCCTAATTTTTTCCATAATGTCGTGTTTATTATTGAATACGCAGAGCCGGGGTCCCAATCCATAGTGCAAGGTATGTCATTGATGCGTACATCGATTTGTTTGCATTCTCTCTTACGTGTACCCAAGATGCTGCAGATAACTTCATCATCGCTCTCTTCCTCGTTATTACTGATAGATGATGATGAAGTTGAGGACTTATGATGTCTTGTTATTTTTTTAACTGATTTTCGGCTCCCTTTTGTATAGCTGATGTATGCCCGTCCAGACTTAATGCAACAACTCTCAAAGTGTGCCTTCGTGTTACATTCTTTACAAATATGGTCCTTGGCTGAACACTGTGATAGGCTGTGCCGTTCTTTCTTTCCACAGCGTAAACAATGCATTGGATTTAATTTTCGTGTTGTATTTTGATGTAATGGTACGGTTTTGGTTTTGCTCCTATTTATTTTTTTAATACTTGTTCGTGGTGTGTCTTGTTCTGCCTGTTCTCTTGATTGAGAGATTGTAAAAATTTGTTGAAAGGTTACTTCTCTTGGTATTCCGTCTACCATTTGAATTAAATCAGGCCATTTTTGTTTCAAGTCGGTTTCTAAATCTGGATGATTCAATCCAGTGGCAAAGCGGTCACGTAATTGTCGTTCGAGGAAGTCATTAGCGTAGCCACAATCCCGACTAAGACTTTTTAATCTGTTTGCATAGTGCTCCATCGTTTCATTTTGTTCTCTAGTGCAATTCCAAAATTCTGTTAAGGCTCTGTATCTCGTCGTTTTTATGCGATAGAGGTCTAATAATTTGTTACAAATTTCGCTGTATGTAGCTATATCGAAATCAGGCGTTAAAGCTACTTTTAATTCGTGGAATATCTCTGGTGTTAGTAAATTCAGAAGCAAATCTTTCTGTAAGTCGCTGTTATTGATATCAAGAATTTTGCATTTGTTTTCGAAAAAATCAATGTAATCGTCAATTCTGAATGTATCTGGGTTGTATTTATCCATATTGAAATTTTTGATTATACTTATCTTGTTATCCGTATCATGTTTTGTAAAAGAGTCGTTCGTCACGCTCTTGGCTGTTGTATTGTAAGCTGCTGGTACCAACAACTTCAAGATTTGTAAAATCTGTTCTTGCTGGTTTTGTTGTGCATGTAAAAATAATGCGAATTGTTCATCGTTCATCTTAATTTCTTTTAACTCGTCGCCAATATAATAAAACAATGTTTTCAAGACATAGCATAAAAATATAATAATGATAGATGGTAAAAATGACAATGTGTTCGAAGTATATTTCAAATCCGAACAAAAACAGTTTCACTGTAAAAAATTGCGCCAAGTCCACGTTTATAAAACTCATCTCAATAACATTTGCACTTTACAAAAAAAAGAAGACTTCAATAGCTTTCATTCTCTACAAAAATATGTGAAATACAAAAAAATACCAAGAAACCGTCATAAAGATGAAAAAATTAAAAAAACATTGTTGAAAATTTAAAAATAAAAAAATAAAAATTTTATCGTACTTGGCGCGCGTCATTGAGTACCCCAAAATTTTCAGGATAAATGAACATCCTTTCAATGTTTAGAAATTTATAAGTAGGTCAACCTATGAAATGCATAAATGTAATTAATGAATTATTATTTCATAATAAATTTTACAAAAGTTAAGTAAAATCGACATCTCATACGTATGTTATTTTAATTTTTTTCATTTCCCACTCATCTTTTATGATTTGAACTAAACACCCTCTCGTGTTCGCTTATACAAATACAAACTACTTACGAGTCGATACGTATGTATACGTTGGCTTCAAAACATTTGAAAAAATTCTCAAAGATGTTTTTCAAAGGGTAGAAAAGAATAATAAAGTTTCAGCTGAATCTAAAGGGGTCGAACGCAAAAGGGGTCGATTTGGCATATAATAGCCCATAGGTATATAGTGAGAGCTGTTGAAAATTACCGTAGTTCTGTCTCAATTTCTCATAAAACGCTAACAAGAGCGAAAAAGACAACCTGGGTAACTTTTTCAGCTTTCACTGTATATTAAAGCAAAATGGTTTTTTTCTCGGGTTGAAATTCTTCCGAAAATTTTTGGGGTACTCAATGACGCGCGCCAAGTACGATAAAATTTTTATTTTTTTATTTTTAAATTTTCAACAATGTTTTTTTAATTTTTTCATCTTTATGACGGTTTCTTGGTATTTTTTTGTATTTCACATATTTTTGTAGAGAATGAAAGCTATTGAAGTCTTCTTTTTTTTGTAAAGTGCAAATGTTATTGAGATGAGTTTTATAAACGTGGACTTGGCGCAATTTTTTACAGTGAAACTGTTTTTGTTCGGATTTCATATCTTTTTGTTAAGTATTATTTTTTGCTCATTTATTACTTAATAAAAATAAATTATAAATAGTCACTCAGCTTAAAAGCTAATGAAACGCTCAATTAATTAGTGTTTTAATGTTAGGTGCCCGACTGGCATGAGACTCTCGGGTTGTCAGTTCCGGTATCGACCGGGGACGCGTGTATTCCGCTTCAAAGTCTGGCGCGCACTAATTGGGGGTGCGAATGATGCAACAGATGCGCGGGCGCGGGTAGCGCGGGGTGGGTCGTCGCGGCACGGACCTGAGTCACATTCTCTTTGGCTGCTGTTGCCCCGCGAAACGGAACGCTGCGTTACATACTCCCCCTCCAAGTCGGGAACGCGTCCCGAGTCCAACTTGGGACTGTTAGTCTGAAGACGCGGCCTTCCTCTCTGCCTCTTTGGCATAATTGGATCCGTACTTGAATTTGACGGAGAGTGGGTTAAATCCGCGGTGTGATACTTGCCGATGACATTGTTTGACAAGTCTGCTATGAAGTACGTTGTAGGACTAACTATCTTTACTACGCGATACGGGCCATCCCGTCGTGGCATGAACTTACGTGTTACACCCCTAGACGCATAAGCAAGCCATAACGAAGGAAATACTCTTCCAGTAGGACTCGGGAGCAAGCCACGGCGGTGGCATCAACAAGTGCGTAGAGTTCTACCCATCTTGTAGCTACATCCTCTACCAGGAGTACCCATCGCTCCCCCTGCTCTCCTTCTGGCAGTGGCCCGAACAAATCGATTGCGAGAACCTCTCCTCGCTGTTGAAGCACAGGAGTGAGCCTATACGGCGGTACCGATATAGGCGGATGATCACCGGTATCAATGTGGTGCTCGGCGTAAAGGGTTGGGGCTCCCCCCACCCTAAAGATGTCTCCATTCTGCTGCTATAAATGTGATAGCTGCTGCCGTTCATCGGAGCCAAGCATAGAACCCTTATCATCACGCAGGAAGTCAGCAGTAGAAGCAAACATGCATGGCTTAGGGCACTCATATTCAATTGGATAGGTAACCCGTTTTCCCGAAAAATGCCAAGTGGATGAAGCAAAGTCAAGCACAATACCTGCCGCCACCAAAAAATCCATGCCAAGCAAAGTTTCATTATTTTGAGCATCTGGAAAAACAGTAAATTCAAGGGTTACTGACCTTTCGGGACTTATCCTTACTTCTAGAGTAGTGAGCAAAACTCGGCGGGTGCGCGCGGAACCGTCTGCAAGCCTCACCCGACGCCTGGTTTCCTCACACGGATGGTTATGCTTTAACAGCAATTCATAAAGCAACGCACCGGCAACGCTACTCTTAGCTCCCGTATCCAACAAAGCATTACCTCGTATACCTAAAATTTGAACACTTAAAATTGGTCTTAACCTAACCTGGTGCTCAGTAGAGTTACTCTGGGCAACACTTTTCACATTAGAATTAATCGTCGAAAAATGTCCGACTTTTCCATGGTCACCCTATTTTCGTTCATCATGGTCACCCACCCTATCGCGGCCACTTGGTACCTCGGAATAACTATGTTTTGATTCGGTACCACTCGAGTAACGCATCCTATTCCTAGAACTAATATTATTGTTTATATTATGATTAAGTCTAGAATAATTTTGAAGTCTAACCTTGTTATCAGTACCGAAAAAGCGCGGAGGAAGAATCGCCTTAAAATCGGTAGGATAATAATTATTTTCATTATCAACAAAACATTGTTTACGATTATTAATATAAATGGACGACTTTACGGTGTTTGAAGTGCAAGCTGTATGCAACGAGCTGTCGCGATGAATAGAGTTCACTGAACTTGACAGCTGTGTATTTACTTTACCAATAGGTAAATCGGATGTGACTGATCGGGTCCGTGCAGCGTCGACGGCGTAATAACTTGCGTTACACTTTGTACACTGAGACCGAGTAACACCTTTGGTACCACACCCGTAACACGAGGATACAGCTTGCGTATTTTCGTTGTCGAATTTCGTTTTTGACGCTAATTTTAAACACTCATCACGAATATGTCCGTACTTTTTGCAATAAACACAGAACAGTCTTTTAACAATCGACGTAGATGATACATTATCAGTGTTCGTGTAGCGAGGCGCGGGGACTCGAACGGTGCTCGGCGCAGCGCTGTCGTCGCGTGGCGGGCCGCCAGCGGCGCCCGAGTTGAATATTTTCCGCGGCGTCATCCGTGCGTATGTATGCTGCGAAGTCGAAGCACCGGTGGGAACTTCGCCTACGGTACTACCCGATGAACGTGGCGTGGCTCGCTGAGGATGATGAATAAATTCAGGCGGACTGGTCTCGTAGATGGAGTCCTCGATATGGCGCGTTTTCTTTAATAACGTGTCGTATGAAGTTATTTCGTCTCTTCTTAATCTTTTACGAACACGACGGTGTAGAAGGCCGTAAAGCATATCAATTTGAACTTTCTCACTAAGGTCACCAGGTGGGAGTCGAGCTAGTAGGGCTCGTGCTCTGGCAACGAAGATCTCCGTCTTCTCTCTTTGTCCTTGCGACATTTTGAAGAGCTCTAAGTAGACTCGATGGGGCGGTCTGCAATCACCGAAAGCGCTTCGTAACGATGATAAAGCGTCGTCCCAGGAAGTGATGCTAGCTTTAACGCCTTGCCACCACACGGCTGCATTTCCGGTTAGTAACATCGAGAGTCCTCGTAACGCGATGGCGTATCCTACGTCAGCACAATCTTTGTATGATTCGACCGCGTCAAGGAAACCGTCGAGTGAGTCGCCGGGCGCTCCGCTGAACCGCGCCGTGCATGACGCGAAGTTCCCAGAATGGTGAGCGGGCGTCGAGGAAGGCGGCGATGTCGGCTCCGACGTCGGTGTTGCTGATGATTCGAGTTGAGTTTTATGCTCAAAAACTCGGTCGAGTAGGCGTTCGAATGCTGCCATTTGACTTTCTTGTAATGACGCCATGTTGTTTGCGGTAAATGTTGGCGTCGGTCCCGCGGTTGAACCAATTTTTTCTTCAACGTCTTGAAAATCGGATTGACGGCGTGACTGACGACGAGTACGTGTCGTAATTACGTAGATTCACTCCGAAATACTAGTTAAAGGGCTGCCAGTTTAATGTTAGGTGCCCGACTGGCATGAGACTCTCGGGTTGTCAGTTCGGGTATCGACCGGGGACGCGTGTATTCCGCTTCAAAGTCTGGCGCGCACTAATTGGGGGTGCGAATGATGCAACAGATGCGCGGGCGCGGGTAGCGCGGGGTGGGTCGTCGCGGCACGGACCTGAGTCACATTCCCTTTGGCTGCTGTTGCCCCGCGAAACGGAACGCTGCGTTACAGTGTAATAATAATCAACATCAACTTTTACAAATTTAAACCGAATTAAATTTTGTTTCAAATGTGAAGGGTAGATGACGCTGTTCTTAATTATTTCAGAATTTAAAATTAAAATCTGAAAGCCTTGAAACATCAATCCGCATAAATCTAATTTAAAAACTACAGTAAGAGGCTTAAATAAAAAGCTGAACTTAACTCAGCCTTAATTAGAATTTTCTTCGGAATTCATTGGTAAAGTTCAAGTTATTTTGATGAAATCAAAACCGAAATATTCATAGCATCTTAAACAATCACCTACGAATAAATATTAGTTATTATATTATTTATTATTCGTAGACAATCACAACGGTTTTATAGTTTTGGGAAGGGATTTTTTGTAACGCCATCTCGTAAAGTATTTCGGTATTACATTACAAAACAAAATTGTTTCTCCAACAGTAACAACAGTACTTGCTTCGGCAGTACTTAAACTAAAATACTAACAGTAACAACATTAACGTTATTTAATGTATAAACCGTTCAATAAGAACTGCAAACTATCCCCTTGAAGCTAGTTTATGTAGGAATAATGACTTTTTGGCGGGAACGCGAGTTGTGAAGTTGTGTGATTTGTTTTAATTTGTCTATTTAGTGTTTCTTCGGGTTTAAATGTGTAATAATAGTGGTTTATTAACTGTTTAATATCTGTGAAAGTGCACAAATGTGGGAAAATGAAACAAAGCCGCTGTACGTAACTTCTCGGTTTCCTCCAAAAAGTCCACTGAGATCTTAGTAAATGACCACCACCATTTTACTGAGATTATATTTCATTCCATATCATCTCATCTCATATCATCTCATCTCATTTCATTTCATCCCATTTGATTAATGTCTCAAATTAATCATCTTCATTTCATTTCACTCCATAATATCACATTTCATTTCACTGCATAATATCATTTTTCATAAAAATATGAATATAAATTAAAATAAGACATGACTTAAAGGTCTCAGTTACCAGGTCATAAAATCCATTACAAATAGGAATAATTCCAGCGCACCCTGGCGGCCGTAGATTACCATTCTCGAATATTTATAGTCTGTGGCATGTAACTTTTTACATCGAAAAAAGTCAGGATCGAAATTTTTGAGCGAGCCATAGTTTGTGGTGATAAAATTAATAATTTCAAGTAGATTAATTGTTGTAATTGATATAACTAGTTAATATCAGTAAAATAAAGTTGTGAGTGATTGATATAATATACAATTTAGGAACCAGAAGTACCGTAGAATTAAATAAAATTTCGCAACCTCAAAAAACTGTTCTGCTCACAGTAAACACAGTCGGTAGTCTGGCGCTCCGTTTACAACGGGATTTTTGAACGGAACTTGGCGCCAGATTCTACCGAATCTGTGGATAATGGAATATGGAAAAGAAGGTTACAACAGTATTATGGTGGTTATTCACAAATATTAAGTGTATAACCCATGGTTATTCAATCACTAAACGTGCTACATCGTTGTGCACCATATCATAATACGCTAACATAGCCTCTCAAGACTATCAGCTAAGGTAGAAAAAAACCCATGACAGACTATATTGTTTAATACAAAATAAAATAAAACTTAATTATTATTAACTATGAATTCTCATCCTATGAGTTATAGGCTTTGAGACCATAAAGTATATTCAATAAAGAAAAGGAATATTGGAATAATTAAGACATTGTTGAAGAGAAGACTAGTTTTTTAAATTTTGCACTATGATAGTATACACTACCCTTCTTTTGCTTGTTCATTTGTAAAACAAAAAACTCAAATTTGTCTATGGATGTGGGAGGGAAACCCAAAAAGAAAATCCAAATATTGATTTGTTTACAAGAACTTGTGAAACGTACCTACTTAATATAGATTCATTGAATATTTCACGCTATAGCTACATTCAACAGCCTTGATCAACGATTGAGAGATAAAATTTAGTTAATTTTCGTATTTCGTGTCTACTGATAAGACTCACAGGAGTGAAAGAGCGCAAGCAGTTTCGATAGCTCTAAGGCGTTTTAAAGCTTAATTGGCACAGCTCACGGCGAGTTGTATTATCGATTGCAAGCCCCTTCGTGCTGTGATAGTTGGCGAGGTGTACTAAAGATTGATAAGAATCTGAGAAGAGCGGGTGAAATATGTGTGTCACTGGTTTTAAGGAATTGGGTCACAGGTGAATTTACTTTCATTTGCTTGCCGAGCACCGTGTATGGCGCCAATTCAACCTTATTAAAACGAGACTTGTATAACGAATTATTTGAAGACTTATAATTTATAACGGATCATTTTAAAATCAAAATGATTTCCTCTATAAAAGTTTCAGTCAAAACGAAGTATATTTTAAACTGTTTGTTCAATTCCATTAAAAATGTAAGCCTTAAATGAATTGTATAACACCTAATTCATGTACATTACAATTGAAAGTAAAAAAAATACTTTATCTGCAGGTTCATTTTCAACATGACAAATACAGTGATTGTGTTTTAAAGTGCTACTGAAATTGCCATCATGTATGGGATATATATTGGGAAAGATAAATTGGAATGGATAGCACTAGACTGGAGACAGTCCCACCCGGGCCTGTTAATTTGGACACAGTAAGGGCACTTCATCAAACAGTTGTTTCTCTCAGGACAGCGTTAGAAGTTTCCAAGAATGAACTGAAGGATTTGAAACAAAAATATGAACTGCACTCTCAGTGCTTAGAGTATGCTGATGTCATTGAAAAATTGACTTTAGAAAATCATATATTGAGACGAAAAATTATTGATACTGGTGATGAAAAAGATTTTAATCCCTCAAATATAAATTTCCAAGTGACGTATAGTCCCAGAACAGATACTGTTGATAGGGATAGCGAAATACTGATCCAAACTACTACAGAAAACTTTGATACTAAAACAAGGATTGAATCTGATATTTGTTGTTCAGAAATTCCAAATACAAAGCTGAGTGAAAATTCTAAGAGAGTAAGTTATTGTTCTATAGAAAGTTCAGATGAGACCCCATTGGAGGTAAAATCTCAAGACCCATCTGAAGCAGATGGTCAAAACACTGATGTAGACATAAGTCGGCCATCAAGTTGTCTTAATCAAGAGAATGAGAAGATTCATCAGCCAAGCTTCAAGACAAAATTAGAATTGCTTTCAAAGTTTGATGTAAGAATAAAAGTTAAAACTGTGAAAGACGGAGAATCATCCAGTACTACTTCAGATACTGATTCAACCTTTACTGACGATAAGAAAAACAAAGATAAGGATAGCAAAGGTAAATTTGAGTTTCAAAAGAAAAGAGAAGACTTTGAAGGAGCAGCTGATCCCAAAAAAAATACCATAAATATTAAATCGGTGTCTACAGATAACATAACAATGGCAGTCCCCAATCCTGAAGGTGATGTGAAGTCCAAGAAAGATAAGTTAGTCCAAGTCAGAATTACTTCAGAAGAGAACCTTATTCTGAAAGATAAAATAGAGCAGGCAAGGAGAAAAGACACACTGAATTTAGACGTGGATGATTTAAGCGTTAGGTAAATCACAAAATTACAATTGTTTTTCTTTTGAACTAAGTCATTTAAAAATTTTTTTTTAGCAAATTCTCATCATGATTTATAACCATAATATATCAATCCTATTTTCTATCACAGAAATGCTTACTAATGTGCCATTACAAGAAAAGCCCCTACAAGTTTTTATTTTCTTTATCAATTGGATTTTGATTCACAGGTTTTTTTTTTTTTTTCATACCTATGCTGATAGTCTTGAAAGGCTATTTCAGTTTCGCCCTAACGTTTGTAGGTGAGCTCACGGGGCTCAAACCTGACTACGATGCTAACACGAACCCTAGCAAGAGCCGTGCTTCGCAGAATCTACCACCGGATCGGAAGATTCATTTTGACTATATTATATGATGTTTCTGCTCTGAGAATACATAAGACATAAGACAGACTGGGAAATTAATAGTGAAGCAAAACTATAAATTTGTCCTGTGTTTCAGGTCCCTATCAGAGGGAGACAACTCTGTATTCTCAGAAGGAGCAACCACACCAATGGATCCACAAATTAGTAAAGAAGACTATAAACAGGAACATGATGCAAGTGGCAATGAGTCTGAAGAGGTAGATGATATAGAACTCATATTTACAACAGACGAATCTAAGGATATGAGTAATTTGCAGGTAACATTTGCTTTTTTCTTTTTTTTTATTAAATCACGCCACTTGCCGCAATCATGGTTGTCTTCCAATTCCACAGAAAAGTGGAATGTCACCACTAAGAATAAGTTGAGTGCAGGTCACATTCACCAAATGACTAATGTTCAATACAAATGAGGGAAGTATGGTCACGAAACAGGAACAGTGATATATTGATGATATTGTCTTTTCGTATTCAAACTGTATAATCTCAAAACTTACTAGCTTTGCAGGAGTGCTTTAAAGGTTTAACATGTGATATTTTTAATATTAATCATCTTCACAACATTAATTTTTTATTTTTTACCAGTTACATTATCTGTCTTTTAAAGTAAGATAAAATTATGTATTAATTTTGTTATAGTAGTCAAAATATAGGTAAACAAAAAAAAACTAAAGTAAACTACATTCTTTTGACAGTATTTATGAGAAAAATACTGGTGATACTAAATCATTCCGAATATTAACCCAATTTCAAATATTTTTGGAAATTGTACACTCTTAATGCGAAAAGACGATATGGTATTTTGAAAAAAAAAAACAAAAACAAAGATTCTGTATTGTGAATTTTAAAAGTATGTGAAATTATCTAAAACGTAATGTGATGTAGAATATTTATTTTGGTTTTCAGGAGGACCTGGTGCCAATACGTGAGACCGATCATTGGACTCCACATTCCACTTCCACTACGCACTCAACACCAGTCCTCATCAAGTTCCACACACTGGATCCTGACTTCCAACCTGGAACTGAAACTACGGACAACAACGAAAACGAAAACCAGGAGAACTGCAGTTTACACAGTGAAATATCAGTGTCGAGCTTAAAAATGAAAAGAGTTTCTCTTCCCTTTCGTGACAAGGAAATCAGACATGTCGCCTTTAACAGCAAAGGCAGTCTTGACATACCCGGCCGGAGTATTTTGAAGAGCTGTGACAATAAATCTGACAATACCCTGTACAAGAAAAGCCCGAATACAAGTTCTAAAAAACTGGACAGTATAGACAGTCTCACTTGTGAATACAATAGAGGCTTGAGCTTTGACAACACAAAAAGTTCCAGCTTCGAGCTTGGCTCTAGTATGGATATCCTCCACAGAGATGAGAGTGTGGACAGTTTCTACAAGACCGCTCACCTAGGGCATAGGTTTTCGGTGTTTGCCGAAACCGATATATCGAAATGTGGTATTTCAGAAGATGATTTGGCCGTTAATTTGAATGCTAGAAGGAACACATGTCCCAACCCATTTCAATACAGGTAAGTAACAGTATAAGCCGCGCCAATAAAGAAACGAATCGAAAATGGCGTCTATGTACCTGCACTGACAGATGGTAGGGTCAACAAATAAAAAGAAAGATAGAAAGAAAAACTTTATTGTAAAAAAATATAAAAAAGCAAATGAAAATGTACTATACTTTATTTTATGCCCTGGCAGAGGGGGCGGGGGGGGGGTTCTCATCTGGGATGTAACTTGTGTAGACACTTTGCTGCCAGTCATCTAAGTCGCACAAGTCGAAAGTGAAAAAACTCGAACTCAACAACAAAGTCAGTACTGATATTTTTTTTGCATGCAATACGTGCCGTGTGCGACTAAAGACAGCAATAGTTTAGAGTGAGAGCGCATGATCGCCGCCGCCATTTTAGATTCGTTTTTTTATTGGCGCGGCTTATACAGGAAATATCAAATGAACATTGACGATATGATTTATATTTTATTTCTAAAATTATCTTAAACGACTGAAACTGCAATAAATAGTAAAATATTATATATTTTACCACTTTAAATTTCTTTTCAATCAATGACTAATAACCACTTTTTAAATTTTCAGTTCATATACAAAGCAGCAATTACCTTTAATACATTCTTAATAAATCTTTATATTAACAATATCGATGTCAATAGCGAATTTTTTTTATTATTATTATTTATGTGGGCTGAAGAGCTCACAGCTCACCTGGTGTTAAGTGGTTACTGGTTACAATCTAAATGCCGCCACCCACCTTGAGTTTTAAGGTCTCGGTATAGTTACAACGGCTGCCCCACTCTTCAAACCGAAACACATTACTGCTTCACGGCAGAAATAGACGAGCCGGTAGTACCTACCCGTGCGATCTCACAAGAGGTCCTACCGCCAGAAGTGGCAGAGTTATTTACATTCTCAGTTTGAGGATAACATTTCGCATTAGTTAAAGAACGTCATTAGCACAATGTGTTGTTTGAGTCCAGGGTGCCGACACACCGCGGATACAGCCGAGGCGTGACGTCAGGTCCGGTGCGCGCGCGGCCCGTGCTGCGTGACGTCACGGCGCCGCGTCGCGACTCCGCCGCGCAGACCGACGTGTCCGCCCTGCCGCCGCGCTGGAGCTCGGACGGATACCTCGCTCATAAGGTTACCGAACAAACAAACACAAATTAAGCTATGTGATTCAATATGCTTAGTGCGAGTTTTTTAACGTTCTCGAGAGCAAATCGAATCAAAAAATTTTATTCAACATAAATGAAAGTACATACTTGTTGAACGTCAAAAGAACTACCGCCAATTCACAAGAACTAGCCTCCGTCCTGAGAAGAATTGGCAAGAAACTCAGCGGGCATGTCTTTTTTTTTTTTTTTTTTTTACATATAAAATTATTATTTATTTATTTTTTAATATTAGATTTTTTTTAAATATGAATTTTGTACAATGAGTATTATAACGTAACAATTACTACAATATTGAAATGCCCGGAGCGAGCAACTCATTCCCACTTTGTGCAATCTTCTAGGTAATCATTGACTTTATAGTAAGTTTTATTCCACAGATGTTCTTTAATAGTTTTCTTAAACCTATGTATATGTAGGTTCTGAACATCTTGTGGGATTTTGTTGTACAGGCGCACAGACAAACACCCGAATGAATTTCGTATCTTATGTAGCCTACTCATCGGCACAACAACCTTGTGTTTGTTCCTAGTATTTCTATTATGTATGTCCGACTGTTTAGGAAACTCCTCAATATGTTTACGAACATACATCAAATTTTCAAAAATGTACTGGGATGGCATAGTGAGAACTTTAATTTCTTTAAATTTCTCCCTCAGGGATTCCCTTGAGTGCATGTTATAAATAGCACGTATAGCTCTTTTCTGCAGAATAAATATCATTTCTACATCGGCCGCATTGCCCCATAGCAAAATGCCATAGGACATGACACTGTGGAAGTAACTAAAGTAAACTAAACGAGCCGTGTCCGCGTTTGTTAACATTCAAATTTTTTTTACTGCGTATGCTGCAGAGCTGAGCTTATAGCGTACAAGTTAGCCCAATTTTCAACTACGTCATCAGGTTTGAGCCCCGTGAGCTCACCTACTAGTTAAGGCGACGCTGATATAGCCTCTCAAGGCTATCAGCTTAAGTAGGAAAAAAAAAACAATTTTGTTTGTAGTTGGAACAGCGCCCCTAGCGGCAAACGTACGCAAACGATTCCATTCCATACAAATATGAGTTAACTTTTACGCTATCGAGAACGTTAAAAAACTCGCACTAAGCACACAGAACGTCGGTTCACGGCGATCGTCTTTGAATAACGCCTTTAATCGTTACTAATTCACGCTCTGTAGTCGAAATTCGACCATAATCACTGATGTTTCAAGATTTAGATTCATTTAATGTATTACATTTCTTTTTTGTATTGTATTTTATAGCTTAGATGGGTGGATGAGCTCACGGCCCGGTTAAGTGGTTATTAGAGCCCATAGACATTAACAAAGTAAATGCTGGCGGCCCACCTTGATACATGAATTCTAAAGTCTCCGTCTTTACAGTGAACCTGAAAACAAAATACTATTTTTAATTTTTTAATTAATAACATAAATAAACAAACCACTAAAAAAGAAAATCGTTTGACTAACTGAAAAAAAAAAAATGTGTTTTATCATTTAAAAAAGAACTGTCTATTAATTACTACCACACCGTCATCACCCATGACCGGGAGAATATTATCTACGTTAAAGAAATATAATTTAAATGTTCATCAGTATGCCAATAACATATTTACACTGTATCATGTTGACAGATGTACACGACTTCCGCGGCGGCAGCGCCTACACTGCCTCAACGCGGCCTCACGCCGACCTCACGCCGTGGGGCTGCGGAGTCTCGTGTCCCGGCAGTATCGCGACGGTGCTCCGAGGCCAGACGCGTGCTGCTCAGTGACATCGGTACGTTATTGCTGTAACCAATAGCGGGGTTGCAAACTTATAAATGCTCCCCTTGAATAGTAACTGTGGAATATCAGGGTGGTCAGCCTTTAAACAGGGTGCCTGGTCTCGCTTCACAACCTGGGCCTCTTGTGGATGTGGGATTGTCATGGGATTGAAGGGCGGGCCAGCTGTAGTTAAAAGTGAGACCTTTGAACTTATGTCTCAAGGTGGGTGGCGACATTTACGTTGTAGATGTCTATGGGCTCCGGTAACTACTTAAGATCAGGTGGGCCGTGAGCTCGTCCACCCAGCTAAGCAATAAAAAAAACAGTAGGGCTCACAGCTGACCTTACAGCTTAAAGTAAAAAATAAATAAAGGAATAGTTATCTGATTACACGAATTTTATATTCAGGTTTTACATCGATGGTCCCCGAGTTGTCGCGGTCCGCGGACCCGGTGTGGGCTCTTACGAAGAAGATGTCTAGTATTGAAGAGACTGTAACCAATTCCACGTCTAAGTAAGTTCTTTTTAACAATCTTTTTATTAATTTGAAGACAATTAATTATATAATATGTAATTTGTCACCAAATTAAAGACATATGTTGACATATGAAAATTTCACGTGCTGCTGTCTATGAGTCCACCATGGTCCAGTGTACTCCAAACACTTCGAACTTTTATTTTTATTTACGCATAAAAATACATTAAATAAAAATAAAAAAACATTATACACACTACTACGTCTTTGACACAACACATACATATCTAAATATACCTACTTTTTGTTTGTTGTCAATTGTCAAACTTTTGTTATTGTTTAAAGTCTGTTGGTCAAATTGAGAACAGATTAACATTATTTGTCTATAGTGTAGCATTGGCGAAATCTGTGATTATAGCAGTATATGTTTGACAAATAGAACCATAATAATGTTCAAACTTATAATTTCAATTAATTATAGTCGAATTTCGACTACTGCGGGGCCACTAGTATACGAATAAAAGCGTATGTTTCCAGATTCCTGTCGCGCGGCTCATCGTACAGGTCGCCGGCTCCCAGCCTGGACCGGAGCCGCGACTGGACGCCGCCGCGGGCCCCGCCCTCTGCGGGTATGTATACCTATGCTGATAGCCTTGAGAAGCTATTTCAGCTTCGCTTTGACGTGTAGGTGAGCTCACGGGGCTCAAACCGGGAGTGTTGCTAACACTGGCCCTAGCAAGAGCAGTGCTTCTATCTACCACCGGATCGGAAAAGCGACCCACTGAGAAGATCCGGCGAGAAACTCAGTGGGCTGTCTATGGGTTAAAAAAATGCGTTGACTTGCTTTCTATGTATAAATAAATAAAAATAATTTTTCGTTTTCCTTGAGGCTGTTGTCACCGTATGTCACGAACGTCCGCTAGGTGTCGCTAGGTATTTTTTTCACAATTCGGCACAGCTCCTAGGGAATGTGACCGGCTTTGACCTTTTGACAATCGTGCAAATGCATGTTAATTTTTAGAAAACTCCGCAGCTGCGGGCTCTGACAATGCAATGTGAATATCATATCGTCGCTGTCAAACCAAAATCTGCTTTGTGCAAAAACTCTGTTTTGAATTAACGAGTAAAAACATTTTCGTATAAAATTTTATATGTAGGTGAATTTTTAAGAACTATATCAAATGAAACCTATGGATAAATATTAAAGCTATGGATGCATAACATTTTTTTTTTAAACATTTAAACAGTCAAAAAGTAAAAATTGCAAAAAGTGCATGTATAGCAGATTTTGATTTGACAACAACGATATTCAAACTATGAACGCTAGTGGTGCCATCTCCCATCCGGGAGATGTAAACGCTCCGGCTCCGAAGGAATTCACATTTGACACTTTAAGATTTTTAAAAATGAAATGTTTTTTTAGGGTATCGTCCGTGGCGCAGTTCGTTGCCGGACGTCCGCCGCGACGACACCGAGGAGCTGCTGGAGGAGGCGGAGATATTTTTGAGACGATCCATCGACAACCTCAGACCTTCTTCGCCTGATGGTGAGCTCCGAAATTCTCAATTATATTTTTATTGTAATTAAAACCTATTGGATTTCTTTTGGCAAATTATTACACAAAAGTACGGGCACCATTTTATTAGCAGAGCGGAAGTGAAGTGAAGTGACATAGATACATTAGTAATAACACATTATAGACTAACATATATAACCACAGAGTAGTGCACAGGTCCTAAAATATACTCAACAAAACCCACTGGCTGAAATCAGAATAGAATGCACCGTTATGATTTGAATCTTTTTATGTATTTATTGCTTAGGTTGGTGGACGAGCTTACGGCTCACCGGGTGTTAAGTAGTTATAGGAGCCCATAGACATCTACAACGTAAATGCCGCCACCTACCTTGAGATATGAGTTCTAAGGTCTCAGTATAGTTACAACGGCTGCCCCGCCCTTCAAACCGAAACGCATTACTGATTCACGGCAGAAATAGACAGGGTGGTGGTACCTACCCGTGCGGACTCACAAAAGGTCCTACCACCAGTAATTACGCAAATTATAATTTTGCGGGTTCATTTTTATTACATTTTTGAGATGAGCTTAGGAAGCTTAGTCATCTGTAATTCTGTCCCAGGGCGGATGTCGAGAACACGTGTAAACTCGTTGCGTTTCAGTGTCGCGAGCGAGCGAGCCGCGTCCCCCGAGCGGCCGCCCCTACATCCCCGCCGAGCCGCGCGAGCTGCGTCTGGGACACGCCGTCAAGTTCATCACCCCGCAGGGACGGGTCGCCGTCGGACGCGTCCGGTGAGTACCTCCCCTCGCACCTCCCCCGCACGTCCCCCCATCTCCCCCAGGCAACACACGAAGGAATAGTATTGTGCAATAAAACGTTGAGTGAAGGCCGACCACAGCTGGTCGAGGTCATCCACACGCGCAAAACAGTCTGTTAACCGGATGATTTCTGCATTTGGTGATGAAGCCCCATCCAAAACCACAATTTATCGCTGGTTTGCTGAGTTTCAACGTGGGCGTGTCAAGCTCAGTGATGATCCCCGTCAAGGTTGTCCAAAAACTGCAGTCACCCAACAAAACGTTGATGCTGTGCGTAAGCTGATTGGGGAAGATCGACATGTGACATACCGCGAAATTCAGGCAACTTTAGACATTGGCATGAGTCAAATACAAATGATCTTGCATGAACAATTAGGTGTAAAAAAGTTGTTTTCCCGATGGATACCGCATTCGCTCTGTGAAGAGCAAAAAGCGGCTCGCGTTACTTGGTGCGTCAGAACTCTCGAAAGATTCCACGCAGGATCCTCAAATGCTGTATACAACATTGTATCAGGTGACGAATCCTGGATATACGCGTACGAACCCGAAACAAAAAACCAGTCACGAGTTTGGGTGTTCGAAAATGAGTTAAAGCCAACAAAAATTGTTCGTTCACGGAGTGTTGCAAAAAAAATGGTGGCCACGTTTGTCTCCAAAACCGGCCATGTTACGACTATTCCTCTTGAGGGACAAAGAACGGTTAATGCAGAATGGTATGCTAGCATTTGTTTGCCACAGGTCGTTTCTGAAATCCGTAAAGAGAACTGCAACCGCCGCATCATCCTCCATCACGACAAGGCGAGTTCTCACACCGCGCACAGAACAAAAGAGTTTTTAGAGCAAGAAAACATAGAATTATTAGACCATCCGCCGTACAGCCCCGACCTAAGCCCTAATGATTTCTATACTTTCCCTAAAATAAAGAATAAATTGCGTGGACAGAGATTTTCATCACCTGAAGAAGCTGTGGACGCCTACAAAACGGCCATTTTGGAGACCCCAAATTCCGAATGGAATGGTTGCTTCAATGATTGGTTCCATTGTATGGAAAAATGTGTCAAACTTCGCGGAGAATACTTCGAAAAGCAACAAATACATTTTTAAATAGTAATGTTATGTCACTTCGTTAATTCCCGAAATGTTCAGTGCCGCCCTCGTAGTGAGCCAACCTTGAGTACAAACAAACAAACGGCTTATAACCCTAATATACCGTAGAAACGATAAATTATAATACTGTTGCGCCGATAAGAGTAACGCCATCTATCGCCGAATATCGAAAGATCTAGTAGCACCCAGAACGCTCGAGAAGTACAATGCCATCTATTGTCAGTTATCGGAAACAATACTAGAGATGTGTGGAATATTCTCGATAATTCTAGGGATGGGGTATCGACTATAAAAGCGTTGCAGGGAGGGCACGCAGTCAATCAGTAATCGGAACTACTCGAAGCGAAACAGTGAACGGATCATCTGAACGGATCATCTGAAGCGGAGGAAGCGAATTGAGAGTTTTAAAGTGTTTGTGAAGTGTTTAAGTGTTCTAAGTGTTGAATACAGTTTTTAAGTTGTACTTGGGTGAAATTTTATTTATTCCGAACCACAGCACGTAACAATACGTACTTAACACATATTCACGAATGATTTCCTCGATGAAGGAATAACAAAATCGACAATAATAAAATCAAGTCCGCAAACAGTAAGTAATATTGGCAGGGCGTAATGCATGCGATAAGTCGTCATTATAGAATTTTACTCTAAAAGAACCCTGGTGTTAAAGTAGACGGTAACGTGAGGACGTCCTAAACAGACTTGAGTGGACTTTGCGAAAAAGGATACACGAGGGAAGTGTGTGAATGCCAAGATGACGTTGTGATATGGCCTGAAGGCCTGAGGCGGGGGACATACTACGGACATACAAGGTGTTGCGTCGGAGATATATATTTAAAATGAAACAACCGCGAGTCTGAATACTTCTTTATATTTGATAGACACTTAGTTTATATCGGTTTACATTAAGTAGGTTAACATAGAATTTATGGAATGTTTCATACATCACATAACCACACATAGTATTGTAGAGATTGTGTACGCCGGTAAGAGTAACGCCATCTATCGCCGAATAATCGAAAGAATATAGAAGGACCTAGTAGCACCTAGGACGTTCGAGAAGCACAACGTTATCTATTGTGTGATAGCGGAAACTACTACTAGAGATGTGTGGACTATTCTCGATAATTCTAGGGATGAGGTATCGGCTATAAAAGCCTTGTAGAGATGGCACGCAGTGAGTGGGTAATCGGAACTAATCGAAGCGAAACAGCGGACGGATCACCTGAAGCAAAGCGGAACAAGCGAATTGAGAGTTTTAAAGTGTTTGTTGAGTGTTTTAAGTGTTCTAAGTGTTGAATACAGTTTTAAGTTGTACTTTAGTGACATTTTATTTATCCTGAACCCCAGCGCGTAACAGTATAAATAAGGACAAGAGGATGATGATGAGCACATATTATTTGCGGGTAGACGAATCACGTTGTTATGATTGACTGTTGGGAACGGATTTTTGTTATATTCAATGTTCGTGTACAGGTACGTGGGTATAGCGGGCGGCGCGTCCTCCGTGACCGTGGGGGCGGAGCTCCAGTGCGCGGGGCCTCCGCACAACGACGGCACGGTGCGGGACCGCCGCTACTTCCTGGCGGCGCCGCGACACACCGCCGTCTTCGTGCCCTTCTCGAAGGTCGTCATGGCCTGGGCCAACTAGGTAACGCGCTCCGGCCCAGTGCTGGGATACGTCATGAACGTTGCCCAATCGCGTTATTCGCTTTCTAGTTGACATTTTAGTGCAGTCAGATCGGTTTACAGAACTCTATAATCGTGGGAGAGTATTGTGTATAGCCTCCAGAGCGTCAGCACAATATTTGAGGCCGTCAGCGCATAGACCGTAGTTGCCTAGACCGCAATTTTCATATTCGTGTTTATACTATACTGCAATTTATTTAAAACATAAATAAATTTTGATGCAAAACCGGACGGATTTGTAAATATTGTTTTTGCCTACAAAGTAGTGTAAAAGTAAATTGGAACCTCGTTATCTCCATGCGAACTTCTGCGCTGACGGCCTCGTTTATTATATCCCATTTAAGCATACGATATAAATTTCCTTTTTCGCTTCTAAAAGTGAGGCTTGCATAGTCCAGCGATGAGTGGTGCACAAAGATTAAGTCTTCTTGTTGTTATTTTCAGACGTACTCGACGGATCATCGCAAGTTATAAAAAAACATCCAAGGTCTTATTAATGCATCTCTACGAAGCTTTTACTATGATGTTAAGTTCAACTAGACGTCGCAGTGAATGAGGTACTCACTTTTGATAAACTTGGATCTAAAGGAGGAGAAACGTTTACGAATGATAATATGTGTTTTTTATTTTTAAAACTTAAACGCAGTATTTCGAGTGGTGACTAATATATTTTAAAGAGAAACGATCAGATTGTCAGTTTTGTTGTTGTCAATGAATAAATCAGCGTCGAATTGCATTTGCCAGACAAAAAACCACAAGAATTTTATAGAGCATCTTCTTTTTCTAGTCTAACGCTTTTTTTGTTGACTGTACTCGGCTTGTGATATGTTGAGACACTTAGCTGTAGTACGCGAAGGTACCTAAGTCGATATAAGTCAGGGGCTCCTAAACTTATTTTGTCTTCTGCCCACTATGAGAATAAATTATAAATTATTTCTTTAGCGTCCCCTTTTTTTAATCTACTTAAAAACCACTATAGTTCTTTCGGCGTCTAAGAGTCCTCCTAGATGAAATCATACCACCCAAGCCTCTACACAACGCCCCTATTTTTTTTTCTGGGTATCTTACCGCCCCCCTTTAGGCCTGCAGCGTCCACAAAGGGGCGTTATCGCCCACTTTGGGAAAGGCTGATATAAATGAAAATGCAAAACGTTCGTAAACATTGCTTTCTGTTGTTTATGAATCGTTGTTACTCTATATTGATAAAATTAGAGGTTAGCTATTTGTAATTCGGCGCAGCACCATTAATCCATTTGGTCTCGTCGAGAGAAGTTGTTCGTTTCTGAATCTAAACAGGCTAATTATATGCGTAGCTTAGTGTGTATAAACGTATGCCTAAAACGTGTATGCTGTAGTTGTCTCTTTCCTTCATATTTAAACTAGAATATAAAGGTAACAGGGATGGAGAAAGATGGATATATATTTCAAAGGAACGTTCAGGTTATTAGAGTTGGTAATGTTCGATTTCTAATTTTCATGTTATTATAATCAGTCAATATGTAGTGTAACTTATAGGAATATGGTAAAGAAATGTAGATAAAATTGATCAGAAAACATAATTATAATATTTTTCGTTCGATGAATTGTTGAAAAAAAATGGACGTTCTAACAAAAGTACGGAACAAAATGAGTCAAATTATATTGTTTATAAAAAAAAAAACTTTAAAATTGTGCTACAAAAATCTAAAGAAACACAAATTGAGCCTTTGCAAATATTTTTGCTTTTGAATTCAATATTGGACAATGCATGAAAGTAATACGCATGTCAACTTTTACTAAATACGTTTACACAATATTACATTTTTTAATGCTTTTGAAACGGTGCTCTCATAATATATCTTAATATTTGCTATTAAACATACAAGATTGTGATTTATTTATATGACCATACAGGTTATTTTCGTTTGTTAATTAATTTTATCATGTTAATATACAAGCTTACTGTAAGTGAATTAATCTTATTTTTATACACTTCGCTTTTTGATTACCCCGTTTATAAATTTAAGCTTTTGATAATATTTAGAGTTGCTTAAGAAATAAATGTATAGTCGATTAGAAATGTGTGTGAGTTTAAATAATAGTCTAAAATCTTGAATAAACTATACAATAAGCGCAATATAACATATTATAGTATGATGCAGCCTTGTCGGAATACTAACAGGGCGATGTAAATCAAACTATAAATTCAATCTGAGGAATTTTCAGCCTAACACTTTTCTCCTCGACGGTACTCGGCTAGAGATGTTTCGAAACGCTAGTATTACTAGATTAATAGATTTACATTATGATGTCTATGGACTTCGGTTACTACATAACACTAGTTGGGCTGTGAGCTTGTTCTGGCATCTATGCAATAAAAGCATTGTTGTCGTGTCTATGGTATTCGATAATCATAATATAAAAATCATCACGTCGAAAAGAACTTCGATGTTGCTATCACAAAAAATGTACACGTCTGTGTTGAGCCTAAGCTCGCCATCTTATTTTCGTTAAAACTAAGTACATAACAGGTCTGATAAACCCCTTATTCTCTAATACCTTTCACATTCTAATTTTATTACATGATCTCATTGAAATACTCTTAATATTCATATTTAATTAAGCGAAAAAGGAAACTAGTGTAATTCATTGGCATATTTTTTACTCAGAAACATAATGCATGATTTCACTAATATCCTTTTAAAGAATCGCATTGTCATGTCAATAGAAATATTACTCTTGGCATCTTTGTGCCAAATATTCGGGGTATTGAATTAGTAAAACCAATTTTCTAAATTGAACTAGTACACTCCAGTTTCCGTCGTGTTATACGGTAACATTAGTTTTTAGCAGTGTTGCTATGATTACAAGATCTATATAACAACTTACTCTGTCTTGCTTACACTATACTAACCTCTGTATTTGAGCGGGACGTTTCAATTACTTATTCTTAATGAAAGCGTATGTAAGATATTATAATATGCGATTTGTAAACAGTACATATAGAATTATGTATTTACTCGTAGAAGCTTATATAATAACCATTATCTGTTGTTTTTTCATCGATGTATGAATAGGTGTGAAGACCTAGTGATTAGTGATTGGAAAAACTAATTGTATTTAAAAAATTATCGATGTATTTCCAAATTTGACGTTGTACGAACTTTCAGTATTAATGTCTCAAAGAATTATAATCTAACAAAACTGTATAGAGAAAACATTATTCGATTACAATTTTTCCCTTAAATTTGTATTGATAACCCTTCTAATATATTGTTGTTAGATGTACGTTTTGTAATAAAAGTCAATGATAGTATTTTAAAGCAAGCAAAAGCGTCGTCGGCCTAATGGGTAAGGCGCTGTACTTGTATTGAGTAATGCGATTATGACGTGTTTTGATTGATTCAACGGCTGGCGTTAATTTTGCCAAATAAACAAGGACTTAACATGACGTTTTGATGAACGACTGTCAGGATGTTGAAGGAATGGTCGATCGATCAAAACCAGGCAAATTTATAAATTTTGCAAGGGGCGTATGATGAGCCCGCACGGGAGGTACCGCCATTCCGCCACGTTATTTTCTATGTCGAATAACGATAATCGATATGAAATTCTAAAACTACATACGGAAATATATGTAATTTTAAATCATTGTAACTCCAGTATTATAAATGTATAGATGTGTAAGATTTCTTGAATCGTGTAAGTTGTATAAGTGGTGTCTTCTAGTCGAAATAAAACTGTACTCTATGCTGTTATATGAGAAAGATATCTATTTTAATTATCAATGTATGAGATTACATGTTACATGTAATTGAATAAAAACTGAAAAAAAAAATACCAATGCTTTTTATTAATAAACTTTTCTCATTTTCAAAACAGGAAATTTATTGACTACTCTGCATTTATCAAAGAACGGTGTCATAGACTGATTATATTAATGTCTATCAGTTGTAAATGCTATTGAAATGGTGTACTTGCCATAAGAAATTTTATAAACCAAAAAAGTTATGATGTCTGGGAAACTCCAGCATTATTACCTGTTCTTGTTTTCTGTAACGATTCCAACACACTGGTTAAGTATACAAGTGGTTAGGTAAGAAAAACACACAGATAAATGAACATATTTTAATAAACAGTAACAATGAAAAAAAAAAACAACAGAGTGCGCCTTACTTATAACAGTAATTTCATTTGGTAGTTCAGAAGCATAAAAGAAAGAAAATAATATAGCAGAAAGAAGCGAAGAAGAAGCAAATGAAGAGCAGAAGGGAAATGAATGAAGGAAAGAAGAATTAAAAACAGTAAGAGAGAGAGACAGATGAAAGATGCAACAAGAAGTAGAATCGCAATAAAGAAAAAGAAGAGAGTATAAAAAGTAGAGCATAGCAAAAGATAATCATAACTGGAAGTATGAAGAACTTAGTAAGACTTAAAGTTATAAATTCAAGTATGAAGAAATAATATAAAGAGGAAAATGCAAGGAAAATACATAGCAGAAATTTAAGGCAAACGCACAAAATGTAAAAGTATTTATTACAAAACAATATTATTCATTAGCAACACTGTAGCGAAATAAACGTTCATGTAAATTTCCACTGCTCAATGTCTTGCCGGGGCCATTGATGCACCATTAATTCCAAAATTAATAAATTCCAAAGCTCAGCTAAGCTATAATAATAGCTCAAATACACAATATTTGTATGTAATCTGGCTTTATAAATTATGTCTGTTATATCATTAAAATTATCAAGTCTACGTTTTCTGAATGCGTTTGAATATTAAAATGATAAAAAGAAAAATATAGTCATACAGAGATAAATGGAAAATAAGAAAGAATGTTCAAGTATAATAAAATGTTTAGACAGTGGATGAGAAGAATAGTATTTAATAGATTGGTAGAGCGAGAAGAATGTTGCTATAGTAATAGAGTAGGATAGATATAGCTCATATAGCTGAAACTTTAACAATAGTGAAATATACCTAATAATTCGCTATAAACAGAAAAAAAGCGTGTACAGAAAAAGGTGAAAGAAAGTACGTAAGTGTTTGAAGTCAAATATTGAAAATACATATTAGCAGAGCGAATGGAAATAAGATGATGAAAGAGCATAGACGAAATAGGAATAGACTTTTTAAATTAATTTTGGTATTAAGAAACTGAATGGAAAGAAGAAAGAAGGTTAAAGACGAAAAAAGTAGAGGAAAACGAAAAAGGCAGCAGAAAATCATTTTGTTGTAAAAATGTAAAGGAACAAGTAGAAGTGTATTTATTATTTTGACAAAAGAGTTGTGTTGGACACTATATAATAATTAATAATATATATGAAAATGATAGCTAGAAGAACGAAAATGTACATTACAATGTGATCAGAAAAATGCAAAGGAAACTAGAGAAGTAAGTTAGACAGAAGTTTTCAAAGGAGAAATAGTAACAGTTGTTTCATTATAAAAAGATTTAAATAGGTTTTTTTTTGTAATAAAATACTTACATTATTCTAACAAGATAGAAGATATATTATTAATAAAATAAAATAGATAGAAACGTTTTTGATGTAAGTAAGTGATAGAAAGTAGAAAATAAGTTTTAAATTAATTTAAGATAAAATTTGATGTGTAATGAGAGATTTCGGACTCATATTTATAATTAGAACTGAAAACATCAATGATTAAACGAATACTATTGAATGTGGCATAATATAAAGAATGAAAACAGATAGTGTAGAAAAGGTGTGAATAGAGTAGAGTGAAGAAGTAGTTGTAGAAACATTCATAGAGTAAGTACAGTGAAAGAAATATCAGTTTAGAAGAAAAAGGAAATAGTAATAAGAACAATATGAATGAGCCTTAGGAACGAGAAGGGAATTATTAAGAAAATCATTTCATTCATCACGATGTGTATATAAACTACTGGTTGTAATACTATATTGAAGCATAGACTTTAAATAGAAAATAGAACAATAGTGTACTTTATTAAATTTGTATATGAACAAGAGACAGATACAGAAACTAATTTCAATATAAAAAGTTCATGAGAATTTTTGTGAAGAGTATTTAGTGAAATGAGTAAATAAATATTAGAATAGTAAATTCTAAAAATATAAATGTAATGATTGAATTATCTTAATGGATAGACATACGTGATAAGGTATAATGATGAAAATGAATACGCGATGAAGTAAATATAATATAAAAAATACAGGAAATGAGATAAGATGTAAAAAAATTTAAGACATAAGATAATATTGAAATTGAAGCTACATTGAAAAAGATTTAAAAAAATTAGTTAACTAAGACAGGAAAAACTTTAAAAGGAAGTTGTAAAATATGGAAGTGATAAAAAAAAAGAGTTAAGAACAGAAAATAGGGATACTTAGAGTATACAGAAATCTATATTCTTTCACATTTCTTTTATAAAAGAAAAATGAAGAATTAAATACCTGGAAAAAGTGAAATAAAGAGGAAATAGTGATGATAGTGCAGAATGAAGATAAATGATTATTAGTAAAACAAGAAATAAGGAATAGTAATTTAAAAGAAATATTTGTGTCATAAATTATAATGATGAAGGTTTTTAATGATGTTGAATAAGATATTGAACACAACGCAATACAAATTGCACACATGCCTCATTGTTTGAATAAAAATATCAATAAGCAATAAATACCTTGATTTCTGAGTGAAGTTATTATTAAATGAGGAATGTTATAAGACGGAGAAATAAAAATAAGAATTGAAAGAGAGTGGTCGAACATATTACGTAGTTATAGACTATATAAATAAGCAGAATGTTATATAACATAGTATGTTAAATTTAGTATGCAAATTAAGTATGATGAACAAAAATAGCTATCGGTACATAGTAAATGAAAGAAGTAATATAAGAAAAATGATATAAGGTAATCACAATTAAAGGTGGAAATATATAAGAGTGAAAAGTGAAACGAAATGAAACTTTTTTGGAGAGCCTACATTATCTGTACATATTAGGAATGATAAGGTTAAGAAACGAAACAAAAGATAGTGATAGATAAAGAAAAAGATAGATTGAACGGAGTATGTGCTTATGTTGTCAAGATAAATTTAACTAGAGCCTAAATTGATTATAAATAGAGTGTTGAGAACAAGAAATGAAATAATATTAATAAAGAATAAAGATATAGCTATAAGACATTAGAAAAAATTATATGTTGAAGAAGTGGGGATTGTTTATTTTCGGGTACCAAACTTGGCCACATAGATAATGATCAGAGTAAGAAATGGAATGAAATAATAGAGCTGAGAATAAGGAGAGAAAAAGATAAGATTGAAAATGTAAATGAGTTCCCGTAGTAAGAATTTTTGGTGGTATGCAATGAATTTGAGAATTACATGTAAAAAATATGTAAGAAAAGAAATAAGATTGTATATTTAAGAATAAAGAAAATAAGTAAGTAGCAAAAGATAAGGTTATAAGTACATTGGTAGAGTAAAATGAGTGATTTTCGCAATGAAATTTATAAAAGTGAAATCAAATTACATAAATGTTAGTTTCCAGCTTTATGACGCTTGTACATAGAAAAAGTTCCGAGCATGGTATGAGACGATCGTAGAATGAAGTAATGTAATAATGTATGAATTTTATAGTACTTAGATAATGTATACACATAGTAGTTGGAAAGAAGTGAAGATTGTATAGGTAGTATTATTATATATATATATATTATTATAGTATAATTAAAATTTACAAGAATTATGAAAAGATTCTGTGAAGTGAAAATATCGTTTTAAAATAGACCTTAATAGGTTGATTTAAGTGTAAAAGAAATGAACAGGTAAGACCAGAGATAGAGAACAAGTATAAAAGTAATGTACGTGAAATTAAATTTTGGGAATAGATGATGATGATGATGATGATTGATGATGAAGAAGAAGAAGATGATGAAATTTTCAAGTAAAGATAATAGAGTTAAAGAAGAGCTTTAAAAATACAAGATACATATATCTTACTATAGCAAAAGATAGATGAGCGAATATGAAAGATGTATGAATATGTCTCAGTTTCCACCAATTATAATATTGTGATATATGTATGTGAACAGTAAAAGACAGGTACAGTTAGAAAAAAAATACAACAATGTTTTTACTATGACTAAAAATAACATTCAACTCATCATGTAATGAATGTGATAGTTCGCGTATGAAAGTGAAGATTTAGTACTTACTGATGCAACAAAATGAAACGATGATTCGTGAATATTTATGTATATATTTTATTACATCGATATTAGTAACAGTTGAAATGAATATAATGAAAGTGAATTTCACAGTGAAATGAATAAATACTATTGTAGAGGCAGTGATTGAGTGAGCTTGAAAATAACATAAAGATGACGTAAAAAGCAATAGAGAAGAAAATGATAATGAAGCAGTAATAGAACAAAAGAAAGACGCATACAATACGTGCAACGTACCTATAGAAGGAAGCGTGATTTCAAGGAAAGAGCAGCAGTGAAGAAAGAGGAGTAAAGCAAGCAGTGTAATGCATTTGAACTACCATAGTACATAATATAACAATTATCACAGTGTACTTTGCGACTTAAAACTAAAGGAACTGATCAAGTGCACTATTTTATATTCAGCGGAATGTACCGTTTTTAACAAATGTGCGGTAATTCAGCTACAGACAAACAAAAAAAAAACCTAATCTAGTAATATCACTCGAAAATAATACTGTCTTTGGTAATAAACGTAGGCAAGTGAAATACGTTTTTAATTGAAATACGCCACAAATCGCTAAATATTGAATCTAAGGTCTGCGACTATTTGATTATTTTGTTCAATGTTTTCGCTGTAAGAATCGATAAGACAAGTAATGATCGTTTGCCCTATTCCATGTTTAGTCTTGAATTTTATGAAAACCTAACGTGCAATGACGTAATTCGTGGCGTATATAACATTTACTTCCTATATCCTGATGAATCTTCGTGGTTATTGACCGGGAAGTCTGCGTACCAACCGAAAGCGCCGTTGTCGCCGGTGTGCGCGCCAAAGTCGACGTATTCGCCAAAATCCGGAGGTCTTTCCGCTAAACGTGCAGACGGGGCCAAAGAAGCTGCTCCCGAGACGTCTTGAGGTTGGAGGCGGACCAGTCTCGCTGGTTCATGCTCCCGAGGGGACAGTGCAACTTCTGTAATAAAGAAGTGCTTGATGATAATAATTGACATATATGCATCGGAATATAAAACTAGTTTTATTTATTTATTGCATAGACGGGTGGACGAGCTCACAGCCCACCTGATGTTAAGTGGTTACAGGAGCCCATAGACATCAACAACGTAAATATGCCAACCACCTTGAGATATAAGTTCTAAGGTCTCAGTATAGTTACAACGGCTGCCCCACCCTTCAAACCGGAACGCATTACTGCTTCACGGCAGAAATAGGCGGGGTGATGGTACCTACCCGTGCGGACTCACAAGAGGTCCCACCACCAGTTTAGGCCTGATATTAGAAATGAATAAAGACTTTGTATTTTTGTTCTTGTTTGATTTGCACTTAACAGTTCATGCAAGGTCCGGGATTATATAACTTGACGTAATCAAAGACGAAAACAGTCCCAAGAGAAGCCTAAATGGTTTATCATCTTTAACTATCAGCACAGCAACTACCTATGTTACCTAACGAACAATACGTATTCGTAAAAAAAAAAACCCAAAAGAACTGTCACCAATTTCCCCAAACTTTCGTGTTTTGTAACTGAACGACAGTGACATTAAGATTGTAATAACAGCGTTTTGTTATGAGCTGCGTGCTTGAAAACTATTATAGGTGTTATGTAATCGTATAAAAACCGAGAAAATTACAGTTGTAGCCGACGCGGCGGAAATGTGCGTGAATGTATTCATTGAGCAAGTCGGTTCGCATTTACGCACCTATCTAGGCGTAATTATGTGTATTACGACACCACATTGTGGGTCAGTGGTAATTCATTGATGACAAACATTGATAAATTTACTATAGTCAAGTAATGTTTAACAATTTTCAGGAGAGTGGCGAAAAGACAAGATGGAATAGTGACAATAATAATTAAGAAAACGTTGAAATTTTTTTTAAATGAAAACACGTAAACACGTTCGGATAAGATAATTATTAATGCGGGTATTAACTGAACAAAAATGCCCTTTTTTATTGCTTTTAGATGGGTGGACGAGCTCATAGCCCACCTGGTGTTAAGTGCTTACTGGAGCCCATAGACATCCACAACGTAAATGCGCCACTCACCTTGAGATACAAGTTCTAAGGTCTCAGTATATGTAGTTACAACGGCTGCCCCACCCTTCAAACCGAAACGCATTACTGCTTCATGGCAGAAATAGGCAGGGCGGTGGTACCTACCCGTGCGGACTCACAAGTGGTCCTACCACCAGTAAAAATGTATTATTTAGTATTACAAATAAATAAAAAACTGGACGGGCCAAGGTCTTGTAGGCCCGCCTACCTATTTCTACCGTTCCAGTTTTGTATGTATGCTTCGGGTAAGATAATTATTAATGCGCGTATTAACTGAACAAAAATGCTTTGAATTGAAATCCTCGATTTCGTTTTGATGTCGGTGAAAAGAGATTTTATTTCTGCTTTCACATCATAACAATTATTTTAACGATAGACCACTTCGAAATGTTGGATTTAAAAAGAAAAATTATATAATGTTTCACAACGATACGATAACTCGATTACTTGAGCCCCTAAATGAAGTGCTAAACGTTAGGATTGCGTGCGCAGATCGTTACGCAAAGCAGCGCCGTGGCCCGCCGCCGTAACTGACACTAATCAGTAAAATGGAAATAGCACGAAAGCGATACTAAACTTTTAAAATTACTAAAAAAAATGCTTAGATAAAACCAGACATTGTTAAGGTTACGTAACACAATCTTTTGAACAATAAAAGAAAGTCGCTGGTTGCATTACGCGACTGTATTGCGGTGGTCGGTAACAAAACCATTATTGTTATGTCTCTAACAGCTATGTTAAATCATAAAATTCACGGGTCTACTGAACGCGGTCCGTTTCGATCCCATTGAATGCTAAAACACGTGTTTACGACCCGCTATGGATGCATAGAAAGTATTTTAAATCCATTGTGAACGAGTGAAAGTGTACTGGTTGTTACTGATTATTATATGATTTGACGTTCCCAATTAGTTTCGCTCTTGATACAGAGGTATTTGTAAAATACCGGCTACAAATCGTTTCGAAAAAAATAACAGTTACTACTTTATAAAATACATCAGTGTGCTTAGTGCGAGTTTTTTAACGTTCTCGATAGCGTAAAAGTTAACTCAAGTATGCAGTTGGAACAGCGCCCCTAGCGGCAAACGTACGCAAACGATCCCATTCCATAATAATATGAGCTAACTTTTACGCTATCGAGAACGTTAAAAAAACTCGCACTAAGCACACAGAATAGTTAAGTTGATCTAAATATATGTATGTAACTTACGTTGTTGCTGGTACTGCTGCAAGGTCACAGGGTGATACTCTTGTTGGTACTCCTGTTCGTATAGTGCCTGGGGCAGCTGCGGGGGTGGTGGTGGTGGGGTGAGGGTCTGACGCGGGACCCGCCGGACCCTCAGCGCGGAGAGGTCTAAGAAGGCGATCTGGTCGGCGGGAACCGCGATATACGATGGCATGGCCGTTGCCACCGCCGCTAACATTGCCAAAATTAATGTGTGCTGTAAAAAAAAGCTGGAGTTAATTTATTGGGAAGAAAAATAATAATTAAGAATCGAATATTTAAATATCCCCAAAAGGATAGAGAATAAAGAAGTTTACATTTAAGATGACCACAAACTGACTAGTTCTAAACAAGACTTTTTGTCCTTGTTACTGCGGCTATTCATTACTGAGGTGGAGTAATCCATTTCAGTCAGTACTTATCGCAATATCAGTTGGTAAAGAAACGGCAGTATTTGTTGCAATGGTATAGAGGCGAGGAGGGTGGCGCAATAAACTGTCTGTCAGTACTGGGCGTTGCACGGTAACAGTCCACCGAAATATCTGGGGTGACTTTTGTTCTATAACAATTGTTTGTATTTGAATACGATATTCGTATGCAATTTGTATTATATGAGGTTAAAGTACGTAATTTCTCAGTTATCGTAGTCAAATTTGTACGTATATTGTCTGTGTAGTTTCATAGTTCAAGCTACTCCCACACTAAAAGCTCTTTGGTACATTTGATTGGACCTTAAAAAGCATTTTACGCCCACCGCCATCCGCTACTACCAAGCGTGGGTGTCGAGTCTGATAATTAACCCGTCGTAAGACATGGAAAATGTATAGGTCAAAATGATACCCACACGAATTTCTTAGGTGACGTTCTCTAATATGTATTTCAAAAGAATTACATGAATAATTAATAACGAACTAAGCGTCATTTGGAATTTGCTATGACCCCCGGTCACCGTCATCGTCGAATCTGTCCTTTGCGACGAAGGGCTCGACGAGTGAATTAACCACGAATTAACCCATAGACACAGCCCACTGAGTTTCTCGCCGGATCTTCTCAGTGGGTCGCGTTTTCGGTCCGGTGGTAGATTCTGCGAAGCACTGCTCTTTCTAGGGCGAGTGTTAGCAACACACCCGGTTTGAGCCCCGTGAGCTAAATAATTTTCATGTTATCCAACGTTCTTTAGAATTATCGACAGCTGAATGTATCAAAAATAATGGAGGTATTTGAAATGGACCCCTTATGCGTAGGATTATTGACACTTGGGGACATATAAAAGAACAGTTGATTGGAAAGATATACCTTAGAATCAGGGTCGTTTAAAGTTAGTCCTTGTTATTTCATAAAAAAAATCAGAAAATATACATTTATTTTCTGACCACGCGAACCGCTGGAAACCGTAAAATGAGATTAGCTCCATTCATTGTTGAATGATGAAACCCAGACATTGTATTGTGCGTGTTATAATGTTATCATCAATGTGAACAGAGTGTGGGAAATTTTCACACATGATAAATAATTGTATAGACTGCTATACAATGTTTCGTAAACAAATTTGCAAAATTTAAAGTGGTTATATTAATACGACCGCTCTATATTCAAGGTTCCTGCTATCTTGTGAATTTTATAAAAACTAGAGGTCCCGCAGTAGTCGAAATTCGACTATAATTAATTGGAATTGTAAGTCTGTACACTATTATGATTGTATTTTATACTTCTATAATCACAAATTTTGCCAAAGCTACACTAAAAAAAAATGTTAATAAAGACAAACAATATTTAATTTATTGTCAATTTGACCACTGACGTCAAGAACAAAAGTTTGACAATAAATAGTATGCACGCGTGTGTGCGTCAAATACATGGTATGTAGTGTGTGTAATATTTTCTTTATTGATGTAATGTATCTTTTATGCATTATTTTTAAAAAATATTAGCTTTGTGCACTTCTTCTCTATATTCTCTATAAGTGTGGAAAATTTCATACTCCTCCGTCCGCGCAATTTTCGTAAAAAGGGATACAAAGTTTTTGCTTCACGTATCAATATATAGATATAGATTTTTGAAAAAAAGAAGACGATTAACTCATTTTGAAATCAGGAATATATTACTAAAGTAAATGAAAAAAAAATCATTTACTGATCTAAGTATAAATACTTGTAAGCTTAGAAGGTTTCGGGAGTCAGGAAATGTAACAAGAATGCAGCCCTCCGAGTTCCTTCGAGACAATGGTCGTGACCTAATAGGTCAATTTAAAAAAAAACCGCCCTTTTTTAAGTGAAGTGAATTAAGCAATCGCCAATCACACTTTTCTTATTTATTTATTTATTTATGTACACACAAAAAAGAAGACATAGTACAGAGTAATAGGAAAGTTATGTACAAAGGCACTGCTTATTTCTTTATTTATTTTCTTTATATTACGGATCAGAATGAATATTTAATAAATTTCTACATTGCTCAATACTTTTACATGAATTTGCAATACGACTTTCTAAAGCTAATCGAAGCTGCAAATCTCATTTCATTAAATAATATGTGTACAATGAACTACACGCGTACTTAATTGTACAGTTAAAATTACTTAATGCCGCTTACGTCTCTAATAAAATAGTGTTTTATTGAACTTTCGACAGTTCAAAAGCGAAATTATGTTACGTGAGTGAGCGAATTTACAGCTTTGTCGTTAAAATCTTATTTGACGTCTCAGAATGTCGATCACCACGAGTGTTACGTAACAAACAAGGTAGGTACTTTAGAAAGTGGAGTACAATTTCACAGTTTGCTAAACGTGTTCGTATCAATTGCGCAATGTTTTAAAGGTAATTAAAATATCGTAATTTAACTAATATTTTAAATAGATGTCACACACTATACATAATATGTATCGCGCTTATTTTTGTTATGACGTCATAACAATGTAAGACTGATTTTAAAATAAGCTAGACCGCTAATTATAACAGTTAAGTACGACATATAAAATGGTAAACCGGGAAACCTAAACATGATTATAAAATATATTGATTCCATAACCTCTTCCCAGTTGCTTATCAAATTTCATTAATAAACGATTTAGTTTTTCTGTAGCTACTTTTTTTTATTGCTTAGATGGGTGGACGAGCTCACAGTCGACCTGGTGTTAAGTGGTCACTGGAGCCCTTAGATATCTACAACGTAAATGCGCCATCCACCTTGAGATATAAGTTCTAAGGTATAATTATAACGATTGCCCCACCCTTCAAACCGAAACGCATTACTGCTTCACGGCAGAAATAGGCGGGGTGGTGGCACCTACCCGTGCGGACTCACAAGAGGTCCTATTACCAGTAAAAACCAGAAGTTCGGCATTCAGCCCGAAAAAAAAAGTCTGTCCCTCATTTATTTTCAAACTCAAATTGATTGGCAGTTTCAATCGTTAGCGCGGAAAGGTTTTCGTTTGACCGAATTAGTAAAGAAACAATCCAATTTGAATGTTACATTTCGGATTACATACATATACTTGCGAAATTAATTAAAATAAAATATCAACAACTGCAACGCGAATAATAAGTAGGTAAATACAACGTTATAAAAGCGTCGGAATATTAAAATTAACTGAAAACGGGTTTGGTTGGACCAAACGAAATAAGCTATTAGTGTTCCGCATGCAATGTTCCCGTTTGCCTTCGCCATGTTACAGTGAAAGGTTCTCAATGTCAGTTTTTTTTTGTTGTTGTAATACACAACAAAAGTCTACCACTGAAGTACATAACACAAATTACTTTGTCGTGATACAAGGTCGCTATTGTGCCACAACGTGTCTCGGAGAGACTTGTTTGGGCATTTTAATGTCATTTAATATGAGTCGTCTATTATCAAAGGTGGCAATCTGTGCATTTAGACAAAAAAATGTTATTGATATGTCAATACAGATTGATTTGAATAAAATCGTCTCCTTCAAAGAATACGGTTCAAAACCTGCATTAAATAAAGGTTAATACTTAACCTGTTATTTATCTAAGATGTCGTTCAGAAGAGTTTTTTGACTGCCAATGGAATACAAAATCAATAATTCGTTTTTCTGATTTACCAATAATTGTCCAAAAGTCACATTGCCGGCTTTGATAATAGTCGACTCATATATTACATTTAGAAGGTTACATGAAAATAAATTCATAATGTAAAGAAATTACGTTCTTTGACATTTGTAAATTATACATGTTCACCTAATATAATTTCTATTGGTCAAGGTCTGAATCTATTTTCAGAATGTAGAAATGTTAATAATTTTTCAATAAATCTCTAAAATCTATGGTAATTTAAACTGCAATATTTTTTTTATTGCCCTTCTAGGCAGACGAGCATACGGCCCACCTGATAATGAGTGGTTACCGTCGCCCATGGACTTCAGCAATGCCAGGGGCAGAGCCAAGCCGTTGTCTACCAATTTTGAGAAGTATATTCGTTTTCTGTGGTCGATTTTGATTTGTCTTTGTGAATTAGAGTTATTAGACACAGATTGTTTCATAGCCTTCGATTAAATGTGAAATAAGGTTAAAATAATTATGTGCATAGAGTAAAAATATGAGATAAAAAGTTAAAAGGTTTTTTTATGGCGATAGACTCGGAGACACTGTCAAGTGACCATCATTGGTGTATAAAGGCGTGAGTCGCCAACAAATGTTTAAATTATGAGGTCTAAGTTTCAGTGGTGTTGCATTTGAAGGCTATTCGTATTATCTATGGGCTGTTCTATCTATCTTTTAAAGCGGATACGCGAATACTCGGCAGAAATTTATAGGAAAGTGGTTGATCTACCGGTGCGTACACAAACATATTTAATTAATCGTCAATGATTGAGTATTGTTTGTAATCATTAGCGAAAATCATGAAAGCGATGAACGATAAAAAAAAGTTCTAAAAGCTCATTCGGCGACTAGGCAGCAAGTTTAAGCTTTCAAATGTCCAACGTAACAAAAGTTTTTAAAAAAAATGCGGTTCAATTAATGAATTGGCCAATATTTAACATAATGTATCTATTGTGCTCGCCCAGTCGTACAGATGATATTTTGCAATTCAAAATTAAAACAATTGAACACGTCATAGTACGCAGCCTTAGTGAAATCGGTCAATTCACGCACTGATTAGTATATAATTAATACGTTATCAAACAGCGGTTCATTGGTTTATTTGAATATCTGACCTCGTAACAGAGTGATTTCTAAAAAATATATATAAAAATATTCTCATACAAACATCACTGTTATGGCACCATGAAGTAACCCGTTTAAAATGAATATTATATCACGAATTGACCGACAAGAGGCCGTTTAATAAAACAAACACGTACGAAAGTGAAATTCTGACTGACCATTTTAGCGTGTCGTCGTGAAGGCTGCACCGGCGGCGCGCATCGACTGAGTGCGCCGACTTACACACTCAACTGTTTTATATACCGACCTTTCAACAAAGCGGTTTCACTTTCTACGCGGCCAGTCCTGGCTGATCTAAATTTTTACGACCGCCATGGTGATATTGTAACAAAGAGTTTCGGACTCCCGTTTGAATTTAGAGAATTATTATATTGGTAACAGGCAGATGTTTTTTTTATTGCTTAGATGGGTGGACGAGCTCTCGGCCCACCTGGTATTAAGTTGTTAACGGAGCCCATAGATATCTACGACGTAAATGTCGCCATGCACCTTGAGATATGAGCTGTAAGTTTTACAGTACAATAGCTGTCCCTGACAAAGGGCTCGACGAGTGAATTAACCCATAGACACAGCCCACTGAGTTTCTCGCCGGATCTTCTAAATGGGTCGCGTTTCCGATCCGGTGGTAGATTCCGCAAAGTACTGCTCTTGCTAGGGCCAGTGTTAACAACACTCCCGGTTTGAGCCCCGAGAGCTCACCTACACGTCAAGGAGAAGCTGAAATAGCCTCTCAAGGCTATCAGAATAAGTAGGAAAAAAAGAACACCATTGCATCTCTAGATACTAATGCACCTGATGTCTTATACTTTAGGCCACGACGACTACAAAATGTTGCTTCTATACATTCAATAACTCTACGTTAAGTTTTTGTACGTGATCAGAGAGATTCGATTATCGATTTTTTTTGTCAATAAATGAGATTTTATACTGGTGAATCCGCACAGGTAGTTCGTAACATCCTGCCTATGTCTGCTTCGAATCAGGAATGCGTTAGAAGGACGGGACAGTTGTGGAAAGAAATTAAGGTTTCGACCACATGTCTTAAGCTGGATGGTCGCATACACGTTGTGATATTTATGGGTTCCGGTGGTCACTTAACACCCGGGGAGTTGTAAACTCTTTCAGCCTTGTTAACAATAAACAAAAAAGGGGGTTTACGTGGGTGTGTTTTATTTTAATAAATATATGATATTTAATATACTATACAGATAACCACCCTCCAACACGGTATTTTACAACACGATTCCAAGGACGAAAAGAAAAATTCCGCAAAACCCACTTATAATACGGTACATCTACATCACCATAACGAGATTTTTGTTTAAAATTATTGAGAAAATTACTTAGTTTTTATGTTTAATATATAGGTTAGTATAGTATACGTAAAAATTACATATAGACATAGTTGAGATGTTTCATTCAGAAAAAAATACTTCTAGTCTCATAACACGGTTTCGCAAAACATGGGACTTTGTAGGTACGTACCTACCGCGTTATGGGAAGGTTACCTGTACTTACTAATATGATATATACCTACACATTAGGGTGGTCCTTATTTAGGGTATGTCCGAATTTTTTAGTCCTAAATTGGTTCTAAATCTATTAAAAAAAAATCATTCCAAGTTATAGCTCTTAATTTTAATTGGCTCTGGTTCCAATCAATATATTATGTAGTCGAACAAATTAAAATTACAAAATGCATCAATTCAAGAATGAGTACGCACTTTTACAAGTTTGCCTGAAAATCAATAGTAAGTACCCATAATACATTAAGTATATTCACATGTTTGACCGTGCAAATTATGTATTGACATTGTCTGAAAAACTTGGCGTTTGCCCTCTCTCTCTATCTCTCTCTCCCTCTTACTAGCTATTCGTGATTCATGCCATATCGTGGTGTGGTCAAATTTCCTTGCTTTACTCCATTACCACTTCGTTCTATCTTCCACATCATCGCCATTAACATTCCTTCTTGTCCTTCAGCATAACATCTCTAAAGCCTTTGCCCATTAAAAAAAACGAAAAACACATTGAACTTAAATGACCATAATCCGGCTGGCCTTATTCATTTATGTGAGTGTGATTAAAATTTCCTTTTTTACAACACAGGAAATAAAAGTTGCAAAGCAAATTGTCATCATATAAATTACAGTACTTTATGTGGAAACATCTAGACTTTAAGGTTTCCTTTCGGCGTCTCAGCAGATAATTTATAATTTTAATGGCCTCATAACAAAGTCACCGACGAAGTTTATAAAATATACCGGTCGCGGTGGCTAGAAAACTTGAATAAATTTCGTTAGGTCTGGATGTGACAAACAAACCTGCCCATTTTCTATGTTAGGATCGAAACTAATAGCTCAGTATCGTTTACCGAGCGTTTTACCCGTAAGAACGTTTCGATGCCTTGGAAAAGTTACGAGTTTTTGCAAGAATCGTTTTATAGTTTGTTAAAAAAGAACAATGGTTGCCCTTTGTTACGTCACTTTTGTTTACCAACATCAAGACCTGTTTTAATTTAGGCACGCGTCGTAACTACCAGTGCACGACGACGCATATTAATTGACTTCGATTACACAATAGTTTACATCCCGTATTAGAGAAGAAACATTCTGCGGAAAGAATGGAAAGCAGTTGACGTCGCCCAAAACACGTCATCTCGGATCCTCCCGATCCACTAACGGTGCTTCTAGGTACTTCAAGCACCGGTCACCGTTCTCGTCGAACCCGTCGCTTGCGACGAAGTGCTCGACGAGTAAATTAACTCTCAGACACAGCCCACTTGCTAGGGCTCGTGTTAGCAACGTCGTCAGGTTTGAGCCCCGTGAGCTCACCTACTAGTTAAGGTTACGCTGGAATAGCCTCTCAAGACTACCAGCTTAGGTTAAAAAAATACATGAATTTTTACGTCTCTGATTTTTGACGTCATAGCGTTTTATAAATCGATGAACACTGTCTGCATGCATGAAAAACTGTCACGTTCCACCTGAGCCTGAGGGCGCAAGCGAGAGCGCGGAACAAGCAATAGAGAGGCACGATCGGCCCAAGCGTTGGCTTGTGCCCACAGATCATAGAAAGTGTTAGTGTTTCTATGATCTGTTCTTGTGACACATTTATCTGTTTCCTCGCGTGGCGTCAGAGCTAGTGGTTCGATTAATTCTGCTACTGACGTTATCACTTAAAACTATCGTCCGTAAACCGAATTTATAGACAATCAATATTTTTTAAACCGTCAGATGTAAATCGGCTTTCGATCTTAACTAAGTTTTCATTTAAAATAATCTTTTTTTTTATTGTTTACTGCCAAGTTGGAAATGTAGAGCGTCGCCTCCCATGTTGATATATCAGGTCGAAATCTCATTGTACAACGTATTCTATTGTTTATTATATTGTACGACGGCTGTTCCACTATTCAAACTGCAACGCGTGACTACTTCGCGTCAAAATAGGGTGGTGGTATCTACCCGTGCGAGCATACTATACGCCTAACCACGGTTAAAATTTTATTTAATTAATTCTTAAAAAATATTTCAGTTCCTAGCAAGTAAGCGCCTACAAATAGACAATATACATCCGATGTAAACCCTTCTGGCTGTCTGTGCCAATACAGTAAAAAACATCGAAGCTATTCCACTTTGTCTATACTAATATTATAAAGAGGAAAGATTTGTTTGTTTGTTTGTTTCGAATAGGCTCCGAAACTACTGGACCGATTTGAAAAATTCTTTTTCCATTAGAAGCCGACATTGTCCCTGATGAACATAGGCTACTTTTTTTTCATTTTTTTTTATTTTATTTTTTTGGTTTCATGTGTGTTTTAATGTTTCCGAAGCGAAGCGAGGGCGGGTCGCTAGTATTGTATATATCTATAAATATTTTTATGGCGATATACTTAATAGCTACGTATTTCTGCCGCGAAGCGAAACGCTTAATATAAAACTGCAAGCTGGCAACTTGAGCAGGCTAATCACCTTTGTTACAAGGACACTGTATTTCCATTCTTTGGATCGACCGTAAAATTATAAACAACCATTTGATTTGTGAACAATATGATGAAAAGAATACAAGGGGTATTCATTGTTTACTTAGATGTTCAATATTTCATCATAGCCATTATCATAGTCATTAATATTCTATTCTTCTTCTAGAGAAAACAATAATAGAAACTATAATTCATCGATGTCGTTTGAATAATGTTATTGTTCAAGTATTAAACAAAATGATACGTGACGGCGTATTTATGTAAATTATTTAATTCAATTTAGTTCTGTAAACATATTTTATGAATAAATTAATGTGACTTTGATCGTCATTTACCACTTCAATACATTGCCCTCCGCTACCACTTCCATACTTTCTTTTTTTTTAACCTACCTAAGCTGATACCCTTGAGAGGCTATATCAGCGGAACCTTAACTAGTAGGTGAGCTCACGGGGCTCAAACCTGGCGACGTTGCTAACACGAACCCTAGCAAGAGCCGTGCTTCGCAGAATCTACGACCAGATCGGAAACGCGACCCACTGAAAAGATCCGGCGAGAAACTCAGCGGGCTGTGTCTGAGAGTTAATTTAGTCGTCGAGCCCTTCGTCGCAAGCGATGGGTTCGACGAGAACGGTGATCGATGCTTGAGGTACCTAAAAGCACCGTTAGTGGATCGGGAGGATCCGAGATGACGTGTTTGGGGCGACGTCGACTGCTTTCCATTCTTTCCGCAGGATCGGGAATGTAGTTACCGGCGGCCACGATGAGAGGGTTCTCGTGTCGTGCCGCTTTATCGAAGTGGCGCATCGACACCGACTGCAGATACTTACTGATGGACTCTAAGTCCAGGTCGTCATGGAGGTTCCTGACGAACCACGGGGCTCCGTCGGCTATCCTGCAAAAACGGGATTGAATAATTTGAAATGATTTTAGGTGAGTGCGGGCCGCGTGAGCGAACACTACACTTGCATAGGTCATGACGGGGCGTATGCAAGTTTCGTAGAGTGTCACCTTATTTCTAAGGGACATTTTCCTTCGCCTGCATATCATCGGGTAGAGCACTTCAATACACGCGGCGTGTTACTCTTACTGTAGCAATGCACGGAACTTGCGGAAGTCGATCAAGAACACATTTTTTTATTTTGTTGAAATCATGTTCATTTTCTGAATGTAACCGAATTATATTAGTTTTTTTTTCTACGGCTAGTATAATCTTTCGTTTTTCTATTTCATTATACTTTTTGTGACGTTTTGAATACTTTAAAGTTTTGATGGTCGACGACAAAAATCAAAACGTAAAACAAGTTTTAATTTCGATTCAGACTCTTCTCAATGTTTCAATATGATATTCTAATAGATACATAGATTAAATTGCGTTCACTGACATTCACGGAACGAAGTATTTCGGAGCGACTATCATATGTATAACGCCTTATCCGATTTCTTATTTCAACATTATCCGAGCTGCATGTCTGAGACAATACCGGTATAGGTGTATACGTGTATGTATGTAGGTATACATGTATATCGATCGACTTAGATATTGAACATGAACATTAATTTTTATTTTTTGTCTTATTTTTATATTATTCAGAAATTGTAGTTATTGTTTTCATTTAATTCTGGTATACTATGTGAAATGTTAATGAATGTAATATAGACGCAAAATCATAAGTAAATGAAAAAAAATATTACTGAAAACATTTTATAAATTTTGGTATAAATATTGGTACGCCAACCAGCTGAACGTGGTACGATGGTCGGGTGTCTATTCGAGGCCATACGGGATGGAGTGCGGGGTGAGGCAAGGGTGGTTGACTTCGCCCAAGCTCTTCAACCTGTATGTGAATGCTCTAATCGAGGAGCTCAGCAGTACTCATGTCGGCTGCCATATTGATGAAATATGTCTCAACAATATCAGTTATGCTGATGACATGGTGCTGCTGAGTGCGTCGGCCTGTGGGCTGTCTAAGCTGCTTGGCATATGTGAAAGGTATGCTCTAAGTCACGGTCTGGTGTATAATACAAAGAAGAGTGAGTGTATGGTGTTTCAGGCCAGAGGCAGGTGTCTGGGTAACATTCCCTCTGTCAAACTGAATGGTACGCCACTGCCCAGAGTAGACAAGTTTAAATACCTAGGACACTTTGTAACCTCTGACCTGAGGGATGATGCAGACACTGAGCGGGAGCGGAGAACGCTGTCTGTAAGAGCTAATATGATTGCCCGCAGGTTCGCTCGATGTTCGCGGGATGTCAAAATCACTCTATTTAGAGCGTTTTGTACGTCCTTCTATACGTGCAGCCTGTGGGTGCTCTATAGTCAAAAGCAGTACAGCGCCTTACGCGTCCAATACAACAATGAGTTCAGGGTGTTGTTGGGGCTGCCTCGGTTCTGTAGCGCGTCGGGAATGTTCGCCGAGGCACGAGTCGACTGTTTCTTTACGACCATGCGGAAAAGGTGCACATCCCTTATTGGCCGGGTCCGGGTCAGCCCTAACGGCATCCTGAAGGCATTAACAGACCGTTATGACTGTCGGTACATGAACCATTGTACCATGGTTCACTTGTGGACTAAACAATAATAATAATAATAATGGTTGGTTCGAAGTAGGTATCAGTGGAATGGAATATTTGAAATGTATTCAACTGATAACTACTTTTAATAAATGTATCTTTTTTATTTGATTGGCTTTGTTAATTTTAAGTATGTTTCAATGATACTATGTACACATATGGACTTATTGTTGTCTGAAATAAAATAAATCATTCATTCATTCATTCATTATTTGAAAGACATTACTTCGTGTCATTTTTATTATAGTACGTTGTTTTTTTATTGCTTAGATGTGTGGACGAGCTCACAGCCCACCTGGTGTTAAGTGGTTACTGGAGCCCATAGACATCTACAGCGTAAATGCGCCACACACCGAATGCGAGAAAAAATAATATGTGCACCAAGGGAAAAAAGTTGGACATTTCCTCCCGCGTGTAAAATTGGCAAACACGCGGGATGAGATGTCCTCCTTTTTTCCGCGGTGCACATATTATTTTTTCTCCTACCAGGCCGAAAGTTCGACATTGTAAAAAACTTAGCACCCGTGGAGTACCGAGCCGGGGTCCAGGGGCGAAGCGCTGGTGGGAGGCGGGGGGGGGGGGCGAAGCTTAGATGAGTGGATGAGCTCACAGCTTACCCGATGTTAAGTGGTTACCGAAGCCCATAGACATCTACAACGTAAATGCCTCCCCCCACCCACCTTGAGACGTGAGTTCTAAGGTCTCACTTTTAACAGTACAGCGGCTGCCCCGCTCTTCAAACCGAAACGCATTACTGCTTCACGGGAGAAATAGGCGGGGTGGTGGTACCTACCCGTGCGGATTCGCAAGACGTCCTACCGCCAGTAAAATCCGCAAATTATAATTTTGCCGGCTTGATTTTTATTATACGATCTTATTCCTTCCCCGTGGAAGTCAATCGTGAACATTTGTTAAGTACCTACGTATTTCACATTAAAAATGGTACCTGCTTGCGAGATTCGAATACCGGTGCATCGCTACATACAGCCCACTGAGTTTCTCGCTGGATCTTCTCAGTGGGTCGCGTTTCCGATCCGGTGGTAGATTCTGCGAAGCACTGCTCTTGCTAGACCCAGTGTTAGCAACACTCCGGTTTGAGCCCCGTAAGCTCACCTACATGTTAGGGCGAAGCTGAAATAGCCCCTCAAGGCTTGATAGCCTGCTGATAGATGCTGATGCATAGGTAGGAAAAAAACCTACATACGAATGCACCGAAGGTCTTTTAGGCCACGAAGACTTCAAATCTGGTACATTTTAATCGTCTCATCATACTTGAGTATACCTTTTTTTAAGGGATTTTATGACCTGGTAACTGAGACCTTTAAGTCATGTCTTATTTTAATTTATATTCATATTTTTATGAAAAATTATATTAAGGAGTGAAATGAAATGAAGATGATTAATGTGAGACATTAATCAACTGGGATGAAATTAAATGAAATGAAATGGGATGAAATATAATCTCAGTAAAATGGTGGTCATTTACTAAGATTTTTTCAGTGGACTTTTTGAAGGATCCCGAAAAGTTACGTCCAGCGGCTTTGTTTCATTTTCCCACATTTGTGCACTTTCACATATATTAAACAGTTAATAAACCACCATTATTACACATTTAAACCCGAAGAAACACTCAATAGACAAAATAAAACAAATCACACAACTTCACTCCTCGCGTTCCCGCCAAAAAGTCTGAGTATACCTAACCATTTATTAAACACAGATTAATTAGAAATAAAATTGTAAACTTGTCTGTTCTCCACTTTTTACGAAATCCCTGTGCTCGATTAATCAGTTTCACCTACATCTAGGTACTGGCCTCGTGAAAGTTGTCGGACAAACCAGAAAGTCTTTCATTAGATCTGCAACCACTAATTAATTCTGGTACATACTAGGTATTATAGGTTCCGAAGAAAGCTAGCGATTGAATCTAGGGAAAGTGAAACACATTTGAGTCTGAGAGCGAAAATATCCATGAACTTACTAACACACTTTTGCTCTACAAAGCACAGGTCCGGCCTCGTGTGGAATACTGCTCCCACCTCTGGGCCGGGGTTCCCAAATACCAGGTACTTCCATTTGACTCCATACAGGATGGAGCCGTTCGGATTGTCGATAATCCCATTCTCACGGATCGTTTGGAAGCTCTGGGTCCGCGGAGGGACTTCGGTTCCCTCTGTATTTTGTACCATATGTTCCATGGGGAGTGCCCTGAGGAATTGTTTGAGATGATTCCATCATTTCGTTTTTACCATCGCACCGCCCGCCACCGGAGTAGAGTTCATGCATACTACCTGGAGCCGCTGTGTTCATCTACAGTGCGTCTCAAGTATAGTTACAACGGCTTTTTTTTTTTTTTTTTGTCAGGAGGAAATCGCCGGACTTCCGCCCTTTTCTGGGGATACTGGGCGGGGTATGTCAGAGTCGAACTGGCTAAAACCTCCCGTCACTCAACAACCAACGTCCAAACCTCGCATGAGACAGAACTCATGATAAGGCAAAGGGGGGAAAGTGAAGCGTTTAGTGCGGAGCACATCTCTCCCATCACCCTCCCCCTCGGGACGCCGGACTGGCGGTCGTCGGCGCCACGACCACCAGCCCTCTCGGTCGGCAGACTGTCCGAAGCCCGCCTATATGGCGCCGGTTAGAGTGGGTTACCCTACGGAATACCCCACTGGGCCAGAACCAGCGTGGGTCGAGGATAGCCGGCCTTCCATCACCCGGATGCTCTTGCGTAAAACGCGTGCAAGTTACAACGGCTACCCTACCCTTCAAACCGAAACGCATTACTGCTTCACGGCAGAAATAGGCAGGGTGGTGGTACCTATCCGCACGGACTCACAAGAGGTCCTACCACCAGTAAGAAAACCTCGCACGGTATACAGATAATAGTACCACACTCCTAATGACCAGCGGGCCCTGTCTGTCTAAAAAAACTCTCTGCAGATTTTCTGGAGTCGTAGTTGAAGCTCCCCATAAATGGCGTGGCGCTCCTGGGCAGTGCCAAAATTGCCAGTTATACGAACACTCTTCCCGTAGCTGCCGCGCACGTTCTCATTGCGTGAAATGCTTAGGCGACCACGCTTCTGTCCACGCGACATCAAAACCGCGACCGAGTCCCCCAGTGTGTCCTATACTTTAAGCAAATACCGCGGATGTCCTAGAGCCCAGCAGAAAACTTTAAGCGCCGCGTTATCTCCAAAACTACGAGCCTAAAAGTCCCGACACACTCAGTGCCAAAGACATCAAAGCCTGCCATCTTACCTGCTTGCCATTGTCCACTGTTTCGGCATGAGTAAAACCGCTGCCGCTCAGGCATTCAATGCCATTATAAATATAAGTTATAATTTGCACTTTATTTGGTATTTCACTTTAGTGCTTTAATCTCACGTTTATCGTTCGTTACCGCGAAATCTGTAAAATACTCAACACAACACACCATTCGAAATTAATGTAATTAATTTAAGTATATATGAGAAATAAACACACACATACATATTTATGTGTTTGTGTCTGTATTTCTTAATACTTTACCATATATTGTTATGTATATTCTTTTTTCAATCGGTAAATAAAAAGTGGTTAATTTCTTTCCTAAGATAATTTTTGTATACCTGATGGAAGTTATCGCTATTAGCGATAAGACCGTCCATTGTACTTTTGTATTTAAAGTTTTACGAAAGTAAAATTAAAAAAATGATTTTATTTAGGTGTACAATAACAACTACTCTATTCTACTCTACATTTTGAGCACTAATAATAGGGCTTCCTAATACGTTTTACTGATGTAAAATCTAAAGTTAAATTTACATAACTGATCATCGTCACAAGTGATAACTTTGAGTAAACGGTTCGCGAACGTTTCTAAAGGTAAATATTTAATAATTTGTAAGGCGTAATGCCTTAAGCGGCGCACCGTGTCCACGGTCTTTCTATTGTAAAGTTAGAGAATAATATCAAAACGTTTACACACTAAAATTACATGGAACGTTTGTTCTCAAAGGAAAGTACGGTTTTAAAATCGTGAAACTGACTTAAAGACTTAAAGAAAGGAAATATATTTTTCCTTTCTATGTCGATTCGTAACTGCGTTTCCACCGTTGGATTTATTACTCACCTTTTGGATAAGTCGATTCGTACGATCTAAGGCAAGTTTATGGTACGGTCTACGTGTGCATATGTCTTCTAGGTCTTCTGTTGTACTGACTGTCGGCATTACATTACCGAGCGGCAAACTAGACTAGGCTTAGTCTGATTACTGTATTACGAGGTCCAGGTTCGATACCTTTTTTTTTGGCATGTGGGACGAACCTCCTAGGAAGTCCTCGCGTCTGGGGAGCGCGCGGGGTATGTGTGACTAAACGGTCCGCAGATGTTGGTACTAAGGATGGTATTTAGGGATCTACCCAATAAATAATTCATCAGCATTCGCCCCAGCGTCCGATCCCCCGAGATCAAAACCCGGGCGAGCTGAGGGAGTTACCGCGGTTAACACTGCAACTAGATACGCGTCTCACTCCGAGAACGCTCGACTGACGGAATCTTCCAGGAGAAACGTAGGTTTCGGACCGTCTGATCTTCTAGGTACGGCAACCCCATCGGTCGTGCAGGCGATGCCGCTGGATACTCTACATGATCAGAATCAGCTTGCCGGGTCGATACGCGATACACAGCCAACCGGTCGCTCTTAAAATGTTACTCCTTAGCGGCGCGCTGGGGTCATGTTCGATTCCTGGGTCATCATATTCTTTGAGACATTTATTATCACTTCTGGTTCTTGTCTTATTTGTGTTTTCGGATTTCTCATAGTGAGAAGTAACGATAGTCTATGGAAGATTTTTCCTGCTTGCGTAGGCAGAATTAGTTAGTGGTAGTAGTTAGTAGATCTTAACGCAGTCGGCGGTGGATTTGGTTCGACTGACTGACTTCAGCTAGAATCCGCCGTCATACAGCTCTGCTGTATTTAGGTGTGTGAGTGGGCGAAATCATCATCATCATCAGCTTGCGGCAGTCGACTGCTGGACATAGGCCTCCCCCAAAGCTCGCCACTGAACCCGATTTTCGGTTCTACGCATCCAGTTACTGCCAGCTGCCTTGCGCAGTGGGCGAGATGGTATTGTTATATTCCATTCCCTTTTCCTTACTAGAAACAAACACAAAAAAGGATCCGAACCCGGGCGTATCTGACTCCCCGGGAGATGTCCTGTCAAACAGTGAAATATACCCACTTAATGTACGGACATTCACAATTTCACTCTATATGGACGGCCATATAGAGTGAAATTAACCATAATATGCTCTTGATTTTAAAATAAGTAAATATTCCTACAACGCGTTTCCTATAACGCGGAACTTATCTATCGTGTTATAGAGAGAAGGCCGTACTTATTAAAACTCCCTATACGAAAGTTTTGCATGGGTCAATGATATATCACTGAGCATTTGAATATTGAAGTGCAAAGACCTTACTGGTGGTAGGACGTCTTGAGAGTCCGCGCGGATAGGTATCACCACCCCTGCCTATTTCTGCCGTGAAGCAGTATTGCGTTTCGGTTTGAAGGGTGGGGCAGCCATTGTAACTATACTGAGACCTTAGAACTTATATCTCAAGGTGGGTGGCGCATTTACGTTGTAGATGTCTATGGGCTCCAGTGGGTCGCGCCATTAGATTGTCTAGGAAAAAACAAAGGGAAACAAATCAAATTGATTAAATATTGCGGTCACAGCAAAGCGTGACAACTGTTACTGCCGATTCAGTAATCGAGAAACAATCACGGTCGGAAGTTACGTAAATTCGTTACAGATAATAATTATTATTTTTTTAATTTCACGCCAACGATTTTCCTTTATGAAAGAGCAAAGTAAGTGGAAGTGAAAGCTCCGAATGACATTACAATATTATTATTATTAACGATCGAACAAACAAACCCGATTTTTGGATGATATGCGATTTTGTAGATGTCAATGACAACTTCATTCGTAACGTTCTGACTAAATTAATTGGGTTATTTTTTTTTTGATGCAATATTTCTTCATTTGAATGAATATTTACAAAACGACCTTTTTATATGCTCGTTTATTTCGAACGAGATTGTAGTAGTGACCACGTAATATAATTATAACAGTAACTGTAATAATAGTCAGTATGTTTTTTTTTTTATTGCTTAGGTGAATGGACGAGCTCACAGCCCACCTGATGTTAAGTGGTTACTGGAGCCCATAGACATCTACAACGTAAATGCGCCACCCACCTCGAGATATAAGTTCTAAGGTCTCAGTATAGTTACAACGGCTACGCCACCCTTCAAACCGAAACTCATTACTGCTTCACGGCAGAAATAGGCGGGGCGGTGGTACCTACCCGTGCGGACCCACAAGAGGTCCTACCACCAGTAATTACGCAAATAACAACTTTGCGGGTTTGATTTTTATTACACGATGTTATTCCTTCACCGTGGAAGTCAATCGTGAACATTTGTTAAGTACGTATTTCATTAGAAAAATTGGTACCCGCCTGGGATTCGAACACCGGTGCATCGCTCGATACGAATGCACCGGACGTCTTATCCTTTAGGCCACGACGACTTCAAAATGATATTTGGTTTTAACATGAAACAAAAACTCCACTTCCCAAACGGAAAAAAATAGTAATTTTGGCATTAAAGCATCTACCTAATTACAAAATGTGCCTCATTCTGGTTGAGCCCGTGCTTGCCCGTTTTTCCTGATGAAGCTGAAAAGGCCTCTGGACTACTAGCACTTCCTCTATCCCAAAAAAAAACAAAACTATTTCAACCTTTCTGCTATATACGTACGGTTATGAAACCCTCTGATTCCTAGCTTTGCTACCATCATCACCTTTCCCGAATAGCATCAGCACTTATGATCCTGTATTAGAGAACAATCCCCTCCCTAGTCGATCAGTCCTATTCTCAATTCCACTTAAGCCCTTATGGGCAGGAGTATCAACTATAATTAAAATTAAAACAAAAAATGTAAATATGAATCTCTGGCTTTGTTGTTTGCTAGAGGTACGAAAAAAAAAAAAAAAAAATTGAATAAAATCCCAATTCCACACGACACGGTTGCCATAATTGTCGTCGTAAATCTTTATATTATTATTTCATTATTAAAATCTTTTTTAAAAAGAACTTTCCTCAATTCCGTATAACAGTACGTACTATTTGACATAGTAGAAGAGTTCACCTATGAATGGCCTACAGGTCAATATCCTTGGCAAGAGGTCGACGATTGAAAAGTACTGTTTCAGTATACGAAATAAAATGTGTATATACTTATGATGCGACAGAAATATGCATGATGTAGCATTAGTAGACTTACCATAATGTAGCGAATTTTGTATAGTGGTATTCAATCATACCAACTTACATTAATACCTTTGTAGGTATAGGACAATCTTCCGCCGAACGGATGATATTGCTCGGTAGACCGACGGTCCGAATGTTGTTATTCGGAACTTGTATATATCGACGCTTGAAAGGCAATCCTGACTAAGCGACAAAAGTAGGTAAAATGAGTTATATACACCATTGGAATCGTCTGATTTTTCTGCGTCGTTTAGTATAGGTTTCATCACTCTGTGACATATTTTATGTCGCTTAGATATGGTGTGATTTGCATAAAAATGCAGAGTTTTTTCCTACCAAACGACAAAAAAAAAGTTATTTTAGAGACATCCTGCAGTTAGGACATTTTAATAATAAGGTATTATTCACTTAGTCAGTTATTCATGTTTTTAAATTTTCATTTGTTTGTATTTATTTATTTTTACTTGTTATGAAATTATTCTTTGAAACCACTTAGTAGATTGTACCTATACAAAGTAGTCGTAATTGGTACAGCTATACAATTTAACCTGAAACAAAATGGAATCATATTGAATCTTAGATAGTTTTACTTGTTTAACATAATATCCCTTTCCATCCGTAAATATTTTTACGTGACAACATTTCTAATAACTACGTCGCCTAGATAATTTTACTTGATTAATTTCAATGGTTACTTTTGGCGCTTAGTTATGTTTACCCGTAAACAAAATATATTTTTTTGTCGCTAAGGAATTGCGCGAGTTTAAATACGTCGTGTGGGTATGCGCAACTAGTCGCGTACCACGTTTTGGCGGGCTGGTAAAATGTGACATTCGTAAGCTGGGCGTCGCTTAGTAAAGTCGTTTGTCACATTATTTGCATTTTGTTCCCATGAGGGAGATGTGAACCACCAAATAAGACCAAAGAAACGACTATAGATTCCGTAAAAAGATTTATCAAAAGTTTACAGAGTCGTCGTGGCCTAAAGGATAAGGCGTCCGGTGCATTCGTATGTAGCGATGCACCGGTGTTCGAATCCCGCAGACGGGTACCAATTTTTGGAATGAAATACGTACTTAACAAATGTTCACGATTGACTTCCCCGATGATCGTTCTCGTCGAACCCGTTGCTCGCGACGAAGGGTTCGGCGAGTAAATTAACCCACAGACACAGCCCACTGAGTTTCTCGCCGGATCTTCTCAGTGGGTCGCGTTTCCGATCCGGTGGTAGATTCTGCGAAGCACTGCTCTTGCTAGGGCCAGTGTTAGCAACATCATCAGGTTTGAGTCCCGTGAGCTCACCTACTAGTTAAAGTTACGCTGATACATCTTGTGAGTCTGCACGGGTAGGTACCATCACCCTACCTATTTCTGCCGTGAAGCAGTAATGGGTTTCGGTTTGAAGGGTGGGGCAGCCGTTGTAACTATACTGAAAACTTAAAACTCATATCTCAAGGTGGGTGGTGACATTTACGTTGTAGATGTCTATGGGCTCCAGTAACTACTTAACACCAGCTAGGCTGTGAGCTCGTCCACCCAACTGAGCACTAAAAATAAAAAAAATACCAGCGGTACTTTCGCATTACTATCGTCAAAATTCGAGCAAAGTTTACCTTTCTGAAGAAATTAGAAATATCTCCAACCTATACAAACTATACAAAAAGCACAACACAATATTGTAAGCGAGAGAATTTTTCGTAAAATATTCTTAGATAATTTCAACATCGGATTTCATGTACCTATAAAAGTCAAGTGTTTAAAGCGTCTTTCTTCACTACGAAAAAATGAAAAATCTCGAAAAACAAAGAGAAAAGCAATAACATGAAACAGAAAAAGAAGAAATCTATACCCGTTTTAGAGCCCACAAAAATATACACCGAGATGATCCGTCATCTCATATGCTAGTTTTGGAAAAAGTACTCAACACGCCTTTTGCACAATCTATGCTTTTGTATTATGCTCGTAGTAGGAAACTAGCCGTATATAATTTTGTGTTTATGAAACGGAACTCGTAATGTTTTGGTTACTACTGGGATGAGAGTAATGGCTAGCGTGGCGCCAATGAGATTGCAACTATTTTACATAAATATATTCAGTCCATTGATGCTAGAAGAAACGTTACGCGATAACTTCTCTATTGCGACTGTTGTCCAAGCCAAAACCGTAACCATACGGTATTAGCAATGTTGCATTATTCAAATAAACTTTCTTTTGACGGGACACACTTACATGTCGATACCATGCCATTGTAGAGAATCGATCAAAAAATACAACTGTTTACGCATCATCACAATGGTTTACAATATTTTCAACAGCTAGGCAAGATTCATCGCCTTTTCAGGTTTAAAGACTGAGCTATGAAGATTTTTATAAATGGGATAGTATTAGTGATAAGTACTTCAAAGGCAACCAAACCGGGAAAATAAGCAAGATCCGTGTTATGACTTTCAAAAAATACAAGCAAAGCGTTAAATACAAAACATCTATGAATGCTTCTGCATCATCTTTTGATGTCGAAGTTCAGCCTAAAATCAAGTTATCACTGACATCTTGTTATAGGTCTCAGTTACCCATATCAAAAGCCAAATATGATGATTTGCTCAAACTTTGCACTGACAAAGTCATTCCTAATTGTCTTAAACAAGAGTTTCTGAGCATTCCACGTGCACGACATTGCACAATATTGAAGATTGTGATTGATTAACAAAAAATAACAAGATCTCATGTCGCATATATATCGTATGCCTTTAGAGACTGATTATATTAGGTACAATAGTGTTGTTAGGTTTGGTTATGTTCAATAGCAGAATACAATTTATTATTGCTTTTGTTGTTGATTTACTCTGAAAACTAGAGCTTTTATGAGTTTTAATAATTCTCTATTGTTTTTAAGACTGATGAGGCAATAACTAGATTTTGGTATTATATTGGAATACACTACAATGTGTTATGGTTTCTTTATTTAATATTGGCAAAATATTGTATAAAATATAATAGTAATAGCGTGATTTTGTTACAAAAAAATATATCCCTATTGTTTTTTACAATAAATGTTTATTCATAAACGTCTCGCTCTTTTGGTTTCGCTCTTTTGCATGATTTACCATAGTAATTTATTACATTTTAGTTCAATTCTTTACAATTTCTACATGCATAAAATAATGGAATAGTATTTAGATACATTTACTCGATTTGTTGTGAACTATGGGATCACTTTAGTCCAATATACCCAAAACGAAACTGTAAGCTGTGCGAATTTGTCTAACTTTACATGTTACTGAAAATCTTTCAACGATAGCTCATATTGTTTTACATGTTACTCCAAATCTTTCAATGCTGGCTTAGATAATTTTACTTGTGACGAGAAACCTTTTATATAAAATTCAGATAATTTTACCTGTTTATCAAATTATGGGCTATATATATAAGCGACAATAACTGCTATATACACAAATGATAGGCAATAGCCTTTAAGTATATTCGATGGGCAAAAAAAAACTATTTCTAGGTCTATTAAAATAATTTCGATCCTACAGTTAGATTCGTTAAAATAATTTTTTTTTCAGAAATTTCATCTTTAAATTGCTCTACTGTAAAGTTCACGCATTGTCGCTTAGTCATGTTTGCCTTTCAAGCGTCGATATGCAAGTTTATCTTGAAAATGTCGTAAGCGAGATTCAGGCATCTGTCAAATATCTTGTGTTCTGTGATGGCTACCGCCACACCTTAATACTATTATTAATAAGTAATGAAATCGTTGTGGCCTAAAAGATAAGGCACCCGGTGCATTCGTATCCCATGATACGACAATGCCGGTGTTCGAATCACAGCCAAATAAAGTTTTAGCAACGAAATACGTACTTAACTCATTCACGAATGATTTTCACGACGAAAAAATAGCATCGTATGATAAAAATGAAACTTAGGAAAGGTATCATTTGCGCGTAACATTTGGATCGTCGGTCTACGGAGCAATAACATCCACTTAATGGAACATCTTTGTCATGCCAGATACGGACGAAGAAAGTAGAGTACTTAAAAAAAAACATCATTTTCTTATTTATTTATTTATTTATTTATAATACAATAACTAAATTTCATATCTACAGAACAAAACAACAAATTAAAGAAAAGCTTACACTTAAAAATCAACAACAACCAATAGTTACTGTAAAAAAAAAAGTATTTTGTACTAGTATGGCACTTTTTTATTTTTCCTAAGGCAACCCAGTCAATTTGACCACGGAGTTTTAACAAATTTGAAGACTAATAGTTTATCTGTGGACATATTTTATATGTGTATAAACAAGTGTTTTCCTGTGTCTTAAACGTAGTCATCGCCTCTGCTATTGAAAACAGCTAGACGCTTTTTTTAAGTATAAAATTGAAATGATAACTAATGTTCACAATTTCAGTAGCTTATATAATCTATTAGTATTATCTTTTCCTATATCATTCATCATTATAATCATCATCAGCCTATGGCAGTTCCCCTCTGGACACATGCTATAGATATTTAGATAGATATATTTTTTTATGATATTTCGATAGACTTTTCCTAAAGTGTATCGTCAATACATAGATATTTTGTACAATATACTGACAAAAAGACATTCCTACTTAGCACCTTTTTAAGCACCGATCCAACATTACGCGTAGTCCGTACATTCCTTGCAATAAAACCGTATAAATCAATTTGATATTATATTAAATCAATTATGATTTTGAAAGTAGTATAGAAACCTTTTCAGACCTAATTAATAGAGATTTTAGATTTAATATTAACATTATTTTGGACATTAGTGTACGCAGAGCCAACTTTCGGTCTTTTCAACTAGGTGCTAAAACAATTCCAGAGATTCCATGTAATTTTTCATTTCCCTTATACTGTACTGATGTAAATTACACTCAATTTCCCAAAAAAATAAGGTATTTTTAATTATTGATTTTTCATTTTCATTATGCACTTTAATCCTAATAATAATTACACAGAACTTATATTTATAATACAACATTGGGGCTCACCTTATAGACTATTTGCAACAACAAGAAAACCAGTAAAATAATACTATAAAACTATGAACAAGCCGCGGAGTTAGAGCTTAGAATCTACACTAGTTAATTACGATCACAGACTACACATGTACACTAAACTAATTACATTATACAATAAAATCGAAACTGTATGGTACGAAAAAGATAATAAAAAAATGACCAATATCAAAGTTCTTATACTTTTTAAGATTAGAAACATAGCAACATTAATACATATATAAAATAAAACTTTTATTGATTTCTGTGTAATTTAAATTAAATCTAATGTTTGTTTTTAACGCTAATCATAAAGTATGACGTCATTTGTGGCTTATCGTTGTTTATCGACCTATGGTTGGCTCGTAGCTTCAAATGACGTCACATGTTTTCTAATCAAATATTTCATATTTGTAGTAGGTATTAAATGTAGTTTGGAGATTCCGGATTTAAGTAATACATAGATAAATAATTAAGTACATTTTTCCAATAAAAATCAGTTAGGATCTTTTTGCCAGAATTTCTGTAGATAAAACTGTTTGTGTGAAAGAGATCGCTTTTAGCGATATGACCGCCTATTTTACAATAAGTGAACTATTTGTGGACTGTTTTTAGGCAGCGGCTTGGCTCTGCCCCTGGCATTGCTGAAGTCCATGGGCGACGGTAACCACTCACCATCAGGTGGGCCGTATGCCCGTCTGCCTACAAAGGCAATAAAAAAAAATAATAATGTAAATTGTGTTTTGTTGTGCAATAAAGTATTTTCTCTTTATCTCTCTCTCTCTATCTTTTAGGATTGTGTTACCGGTTTCATGTTTGTTGTTAAAAGACATTTGGTACTAGTTTCAGGTCCGCAGCTGCATGCGCGTGAAAGGAAACCAAAGTCTAATGCCAGCAGAGACATAAAATATCGTCTATATTCTTTTTCAGGTGTAAATTATTGACGTAGGACGAATTTTGTCAAATTCGGTTGTGATTTAAAATTTTTATACATAAACTTTCTAGTGTAAGTACCACAGGAGGAAATCTCGACACCGGTAGATTTTGAATGACAAGCGTTTTTAAAAAAAATGAGATGTGATTTTTATACAAAAAAAAACATGAATTTTCTGAGTTTCGTGTTAAAAAATAAATTACATGATTTCGTTGGAGGGATTGATCGCTAAAAACTACGTAAATAAATATTCAGTATATGCATGTCGCGTGGGCAAGTGTACGCATAAGGTGAAGAACAAGGTTTTAGTTTAAAAAAATATGAAGAAGCCATCTTGTTTTGTCTATGACTAGAATTAGCACAGACAAAGGCAACATAAAATAATTTTTTATTGAAAAAAAAAACGCACTTTAGGTATTTGTATTTGAACATATGATATAGATACAAAAAAAACTACTAACAATAATAATGTTTTAGAAAAAATGATTATTTTCATTTAATAACTATTCAGACTTCTTGTTTTTCTGTACTCGCTTCCAATACGTATATTATTGTATGAAAACTACATGAAAAAGGATCAGAAAATACATCGACTACAATTTCAGTATTATGCCTCATAAGACGTTTACATAAATTCGAGTCATACAATAAACTAACGTAATACATCGGAGTTAAGGTTCACTTTTCAAAAGCGGACTTACCGAGGTTTTCGAGATTACTGTGGTGCGAATCTATTCGGTTTATGTTGGCCTTGAATTCGTCTTGAAGCGTTTTCGACAGTATCGGAGCGTTAGAGAGGGGAGACGGCGGAACTAATGTATCGATAGTGATTTCGTTATCGATATTTTGCCGCTCGCCGTGCAAGAAATCATCGGAGCCGTTCAGTTGTTTGTTCCTCGAAGGGTCGGGATACGATAGATCGAAGTTCGATATCGATAACGGGTGGCGGTCAGACTTCTCGAGACCGGAGGCTAGTGATTTCGATGCTGTTATTCCGTCTTTGTCTAGAAAAAAAAAAGAATAAAAAAAATCAATGGTTGCGCGTTTAAATTTAAACACCAGGATCAATAATATTCTACTAATATACCTACTAAGATCTATACATCGATAGCATTCTATACTAAGAACTTAATAACAGCTTGTTAAAGCCACGCGTTCTAGTCAGAATGGTGGTTATATTAAATTCAACTGAGAATTTATGTGTATCATAAAAATATATAAATTTTATACAATTATATTTTTCTTCTTTTAAACACTAAGAGAATTTGTGTTTGGGTGTAATTTTAAACTCCTACCTTTGGAGTCATCGCCTTCAACGGTGAGCACGTTGCTGCCGTCGTCTTTGTGATCTTTTGGAACGGACGATGATCGTCCACCACCGCCGGTCATACTGAGTACTCTGTTTATAAAAAAAAAAACTTATTAATTCGAATGCAATACAAAAATTTCATTTCATGATGCAGAGCAAAAACGCCTACAGACAAAGTCGAGTTTACATTTTCAGTTGAACAATAATAGGACATACAAATAGAACAATTGTAGACATCTGTTTTATGTTTGAAGTTTTACTGGTGGCCCTGAGGCTTTTCCAATTTCACCAGGAAAGATGGGCGAGCAAAGGCTCAGCCAGGAGGGGTGGGATTTGCTAACAGCTGCCCGAGCGCCTCCAAAGGAGACCTAACAACTCAAGAGTAGTTGCTTCGCGAATGAATCTACTACCGGATCGGAATCGCGACCCGCTGAGAAGATCCCGCGAGAACCTCAGCGAACTGATGCATAGGTTAGGTTGCACATCGAACTCTTCGTCGAGTTCGACGAGTACGGTTACCGGAGTCCCTAAGTTCGCTCCTAGTGTTAGGGCTGAATGCGTCCAATACAAAGGTTATTGGATCTAATGGATCCGTAATGGCGTTAGTAGAAAAAATATATGAAAAAAACAGCAATGTGTTGCTTTTTTATGCGATCCATTTGACAAGCGATTGATATCTTACTTGGACTTGCTGAGGTCTCCGAAGGGCGTGGTGTGTCCGCGCGGGGGCGAGGGGCGCGGGGAGGGGGCGGGGCCCGCCACCGCCCACCCCTCCGCCACCAGCACCGCTCCCACGTCCAGCTCGCCCTCTGCCGACAGGACACTCGCAGCATCATTACATTGTAAGCCTCCCCACAACAAAGATCTAGATGGTAGCGGCATTTCATACGACAAAATAATCGTTTTTGTGGGTGTTATTTAAATATTACATTATTTAATTTCATTAGCACGCAATGTAACATAATTACAGAACCGACAACGCTCCGGGTTTGGTCTCGTGTAACGCGCAAAATGAGAGACGCTAAATTATCTTCTTCTTTATTTTTGGCTCCGGCACGGTTTGTTCATTAGCCAGCGTTAAGTAATAAGATTTTTATAATTCGCCGTTTTAATTACTTACAGTTTATGAATAATAAAACACGAAGGAAACTTAATCAATTGGCATGAAATGAAATGAGATGATATGGGATGAAATATAATCTCAGTAAAATGGTGGTCATTTACTGAGATTTTTTACGTTGAGATGTCTACGGACAGTCCGCGTGAGCGCTTTCGCCCTATAAGACAATTAAAAAAGTCAGTAAAGTCGGCTTACGACTAACGTCAGCAGCAAAGCTATTCTTACTGCTAGCTCTGACGTCACGCGAGGAGAGAGTTAATTGTTTTATTACTTCGATGCGTGGACGAGCTCACAGCCCACCTGGTGTTAAGTGGTTACTGGAGCCCATAGACATCTATAACATAAATGCGCCACACACCTCGAGGTATAGTTCTAAGGTCTCAATATTGTCACAACGGCTACCCCACCCTTCAAACCGAAACGCATTACTGCTTCACGGCAGAAATAGGCGGGGCGGTGGTACCTACCCGTGCGGACCCACAAGAGGTCCTACCACCAGTAATTACGCAAATAACAACTTTGCGGGTTTGATTTTTATTACACGATGTTATTCCTTCACCGTGGAAGTCAATCGTGAACATTTGTTAAGTACGTATTTCATTAGAAAAATTGGTACCCGCCTGGGATTCGAACACCAGTGCATCGCTCGATACGAATGCACCGGACGTCTTATCCTTTAGGCCACGACGACTTCTAAATGTCAATTCTGTGTCACACGCCAATGCTTGGGCCGATCGTGCCTCTCTATCCCTTGTTCCGCGCCCTCGCTTGCACGCTCAGGCGGAACGTGATACTTTTTCGTGTGTCAGCCGATATTCATCGATTTACCTACCTATAAGACGTTATTATTATTAAAACTCGAAATTTATTATATGTAATGTTTTTTTTTACCATCAGTAACATCGAACAGTTTGATCCCAGGTATCTCCTTGTCCTTCTCTCCTTCAGCGGTCGCCGTCTTCTTGTACGTGCAGGTCCGGGAGACCAGGGCCTTCCACCTCGCTACCTAAATGTTTAAAAGGATACATAACGATGAGTCTTTCTTAAAGATCGACACAAGTTAATTTTGTAACTTCGACAAAGGGAAGATCTTCCACCGATGTTTTAAGCGTTAGGAACTTGTATTTAAGCATTTTTTTAAATCAAAATGTCGTTAGCACAATTCAAACTTATGTCAAACATCTTCTCTACTATAATAGTTACCCGCAAAGATGAGAAAAAAAAAAATACCGACACTTCTGATTATAAAGAGGTACGTTACATTTTTCCCGTGATAACTTATGACAAAGCTTCGACTGGTTGGCGCTTAAACAGCCCCTTGCTTTTAAGGCACATACCACATTATGTTATTATATATTAATGGCGAATATGTCAGCGTGTCTCACCTGGGTAAGTTCTTCGAACCTCTCGACGGCCTGTGGATGCCACTTGTCCCAGCGCTGGCCAGACGGAGACACGGCCTCCTCGCCGCTGGCGGGCCGGACGCCAGCCAGGAAGCACTCCATGGCCTGGAACAAAATCACATTTGTTAACAGTTATGTCTGTACATTGTCGGTATTTGAGGGAAATGACAAGGTTGTGCTATGCAAGTTAAAAAATGTCGTTAGCGCAATTCAGAATTTTGTGAAAATTTTTCGCTATAATATCGATTCGATGTCAAATCGATTTTATTATTCGATTTTAATCACAACTTTAAGAGTCTTCAAAACGGTCGCCGCACCAAAGAGGATTGTAAGGATTGGTGTTAAAAATAAAAAATAAACTTTTTTTTAATTATTGACACTAACCTGGAACCGCAGCCTCAATAGGTCCGCTCTTAGCTCGCACAGCTCGTGCGTGGCCACGTACTCGCTGTCGCCGTAGTCCAGGTAGAACACGTCGGCTACCTTGCAACGGAGAACACATGAACATTTTTAACGAGATCTTTTTTTTTTTTTTAAGTAGAAAGAAGAAACACAATCATAATTTTCATCTGTGCTTGAACTAGGTGATAAAACCTGCAGAGACTTTTTGGCGGGAACGCGAGGAGTGAAGTAGTGTGATTTGTTTTATTTTGTCTATTTAGTGTTTCGTCAGATTTAAATGTGTAATAACGGTGGTTTATTAACTGTTTAATATCTGTGAAAGTGAACAAATTTGGGAAAATGAAACAAAGCCGCTGGACGTAACTTCTCGTGATCCTCCAAAAATTCGGGTGTCCACAATTTTATGCAGAATATCTGGAAATTGTAATGTGTAATAGCTTTCTAATTTTAAGGTGGTCATAAATTCTAACACATCGTTTGCTGCATTGCTTATTAATAAATAGGTAAAAGTATAAGCAGGTAATAGGTGAATAAAATCGAAATAATAGTATGGTAATACTAGGTACAACAACGCCGAGCCTCGGGCGGCGGTTAAATAACCCGATAATTGGTAGCCACAGACCATGAGGAATTAAATCTCCTTAAAAAGTGTGGACTCCGTAGGATGTCGGATAGTAGAATAGCATCTTCCCCTATCTTCCCGTGGGTGCCGTGAAAACCGGCTGAGGGATGTCCCAGTGGGTGGGCAGCAGCACCCTCTGTAGTGTCGAATACTAGATATCAGTTGACGGGTCACCGGATACTACTGCGGTGTGGAAGGCAAGGGGAAACCACCACACTAATCTCCCAAGAAAGTCATCATGAGGTTACGAAATGGAAAACAACGGTGGCCATGCGATCCGCTTAGCAACCGGCGCCGCTCTGCGTCCGGGGCAGACGGTGTTAAATTGGATACCGGCCATGTACGTGTAGGAGACCAGGCACTGCATGGAAACTGGACAACTGGAACTTTAAAGATACGTCACATTCAGAAGATAGGAACTTGGAATGTGCGTGGCTTGATGCAACCTGGAAAACTTCATATATTAGAGAAAGAAATAACCCGGTGCGAACTTAACGTCTGTGGCCTTTCTGAAACACATTGGAAAAGTAATGGCCACTTTCTTACTGATGCACACGCTATTTATTTTTCTGGAAATAATACAAAGAGCAGTAACGGGGTCGCGATTGTCATACCAAAGGGCATCAACGATTGTGTGATGGGCTATGAGTCCGTGAGTGATAGAGTACTCAGTATAAGAATTAAGGCAGCACCGGTAAACTTGAACATCATACAGGTCTACGCACCAACAAGCTCATCGAGTGATAAGGATTTAGAAGATTTTTACTGCGCTTTGGAAAACACCATGTCTAAGATACCCAATCGAGAGCTACTTATAGTTATGGGTGATCTTAACTCAAAAATTGGAGCAAATGCAAATCAGCTTAGTCAGACCGCCGGAAAATTCGGGTTGGGTCAGCGTAACGAAAGGGGTGAGCGTCTGTTAGAGTTTGCTGCCGACCACAACTTAGTGATATGTAACAGCTTTTTCCAAAATCATCCACGTAGGCTGTATACATGGACATCTCCAACTGGTCATAGAAATCAGATTGATTATATCATGATTAGTTCACGGTGGAAAACTTCTGTGAGGAACGCTCACACCCTGCCCGGAGCCGACTGTAGCTCAGACCATGAACTTCTGGTAGCAACAATACAACTCAAACTTAAGGCTGCTAGGAAGGTTGACAAGCAGCGAAGAATCCAGCCTACAGACTTACCCAAGTTTGTGAATACACTAGAGCAAAATTGGAGTCGCTGGACTGACATAAATCCAGAATCTGCCACTCCAAATCAGTTGTGGAGCCGAGCAAGAGAACTCTTCCAGACTGCAGTTTCTGCATCAAAGATACCGAATGAGACTCATAAGCGTCAACACTGGATGAGTGTCGATACCTTTGCTCTTGTAGAGGAACGACGACGATTGAAGACATCGGGAGCTGATCTGAAGACCTTAAATGCTAAATCAGCTCGGATACAAGAAGCATGCAGACGGGACCGAAATCAGTATCTCCAAAACCTCTGTATTGAACTAGAAAAACACGCTAATAAGCATGAAACACGAGATCTTCATCAGAAAATTAAATCCTTAACTAAAACTCTATCTTCAAAAACATGGGCTATTGAGAATTCGCAAGGTGAAACAGTAACAGACCTTGAGGATATTTCCGAAACGTGGAAACAGTACTGCCAATCTCTGTTTCAAGATCCTAACTCGCACTGTTTCGATCCAACAGCACCTCAAGATGAAGAGATAGAGCCGAGCATTCTTAAGGATGAGGTTAGGGCTGCAATAAAACATCTTAAGAAAGGGAAAGCCACAGGGAAGGACGCCATTCCAATTGAAACGATTGAGGCATCTGGGGAGTATGGCGTTGAAATTTTCCATACCCTGTGTAATAAAATATGGCAGTCTGGAACTTGGCCCCAAGACTGGGTTCATACTGTTTTCGTGCCACTGCATAAAAAAGGCTCGACAAAAAGCTGCAGTAATTACCGTCTCATAGCGTTGATTCCACACGCATGCAAGATATTGCTGCGTATCGTTAACGAGCGCCTTAAATCGTACCTCTCTAAAGAAATTGCTCCTGAACAGGCCGGCTTTGTAAAGGGTAAAGGTACACGAGAACAAATATTAACCGTTCGACAGATCATCGAAAAATCCCGGGAATTCAACAAGCCTACGTACTTATGCTTTGTGGATTTCTCTAAGGCGTTTGATTCTGTCAAATGGCCAAAACTTTGGGAAACTATTTTGGCCATGGGTACCCCCAAACACTTGGTCCATCTGCTGAGGCGACTCTATGAGGAAGGAACAGCTTCAGTTAGAATAGATGACATTCTATCGCGTCACTTCCACCCTAGCGCAGGAGTTCGCCAAGGGTGTATTATATCACCGCTCCTGTTCAATATATATACGGAGCTTATAATGAGAATCGCCCTCGAAAACTGGTCAGATGGAATAACTATCGGAGGTCGGAAGATTTCAAATCTTCGTTATGCAGACGACATCACTTTAGTCGCGTCAGGTGTTAGCCAGATGGAAGAGCTACTCGGTAGAGTGGAACGCGTCAGTCTTGATTTCGGACTTAAAATTAACCGCAACAAAACAGTGTCATGATTGTCGACCGTGCTAATAATAACTCGCCAGAGGTCACAAAAATTGCGAACTGCGATGTCGTACAGTCATACATTTACTTAGGTGCACTGATATCGAACACTGGCGGGTGCGTTGATGAAATCAAGCGGCGTATGGCTGTTTCGAGGTCAGCCATGGACAGGCTGAAGAAAATATGGGGGAATCGAAATATCACTAAAGCCACTAAAATCAGACTTGTAAGAGCGCTGGTCTTCCCCATTTTTCTTTATGCTGCTGAGACCTGGACATTGAGAGAAAGTGAGAAAAAGAGGATAGATGCTCTCGAAATGTGGTGCTGGAGAAGAATGCTGCAAATATCGTGGACAGAGTTCAGAACGAATCAGTCAATTTTACAGGAACTCGGCATCAAGCAGCGACTATCCTCCATCGTTCAGGGTCGCATTCTCACTTTCTTCGGGCATGTGTCGCGGCGGGGTGACGACTCGGTTGAGCGCCTTGTGGTGCAGGGCATGATAGAGGGTACAAGACCGCGCGGCAGATCACCGTTACGATGGACCGACCAAATAAAGGCAGCTCTAAACGGTCCCGTTAACGAGTGCACAAGAAGGGCCGCGGTACGCGAGGAATGGCGACGTCTGGTGAAGCGCACCACCAACCGAAGTGATGACCACGACCACTCTGCCAAGAGTGCATACGACTGAGAAGAAGAAGACTAGGTAGTAATAGTAATAGGTAACAGGTAAGTAAAATTTAATACCTGTTGCGATGAATCGAACTCGTTAGGCCTGATGTCGTGCACCCTTGCCCGGTACCAGCGGCCGTCGTGTCGGAACACCGCCGCCACCACTTGCCCAACGGACACGTGGCGTAACTACAAAACGAAATGTAGCATTCCTTCAAAAGTTCCCGCTTACACAAACATATTTTTTTTAAATGACAACTCCGACCGTTCTCAAAACGGTAGTGCCCCATATTTTCAAAGGTTTCAATATGGAAATGTCACTTATACAGGGGTTGCCAGTTTAAAAAAAATTATACAAAACAACAACAAAAAATACAGTTGTTGGGACACACACGAACTGGCGACGTGAAGAATCGCAGTCCAAGCATTTATTTGCCCCCGCTCGACAGTCACTCCGCAAAAGCCAAACGGATTGCTTAGATTTGTGGACGAGCTCACAGCCCACCTGGTGTTAAGTGGTTACTGGAGCCCGTAGACATATACAACGTAAATGTGCCACCAACGTTGAGATATAAGTTCTAAGGTCTCAACTATAGTTGCAACGGCTGCCCCACCCTTCAAACCGAAACGCATTACTGCTTCAGGGCAGAATCAGGCAGGGTGGTACCTACCCGTGCGGACTCACAAGAGGTTATACCACCAGTAATTACGCAAATTATTATTCTCCGGGTTTGATTTTTATCACACGATGTTATTCCTACACCGTGAAAATCAATCGTGAACATTTGGTAAGTACGTATTTAATTAGAAAAATTGGTACCCGCCTGCGGGATTCGAACACCGGTGCATCGCTCGACACGAATGCACCGGACGTCTTATCCTTTAGGCCACGACGACTACTATTACCTACTTCGCAGTTTGGTTCGACGAGTTTTAATTGAACACGCAATCACATCCTCAATTTTGGTATCAACATCGAATTATAATACCAACACCGGGATATCAACACAGTACTTACGGTATGCGCTTCTCTGTTCTCCTTCTTAGAGTAATACTCGGTCATGTGAGCGACTAGGTCGTCAAGCTGAGCGACCTGGGGCCCTACGAACTGCACCCAGAAACGGGAAGGAGATGAAACCGCCGACACGTACACTTCGATACTGGGTCCCGTTGTCTCTGTATATCACAATAGCTTATTTTATTTCGCTGAGCTAGTTTCGGTCAAGTCAGATATTTATTCATTTGGACCCTATACACTCAACGTGACTTTATGCGGTAATTATTGAGAGGTTATTAAATGAGTTTTTTTTTAATTGCTTTTATGGGTGGACGAGCTCACAGCCCACCTGGTGTTAAGTGGTTACTGAAGCCCATAGACATCTACAACGTAAATACGCCACCCACCTTGAGATATAAGTTCTAAGGTCTCTGTATATGATATTAATCATTTAGTTTCTAATGGGTGACCTCTGTACCGAATTAGGCAGAACGAAGTACCCGCATCTTAATTTATAAGATTAGTGTTTTGAATTCTTATTTTTCAAAGTTATAAATTTCAAAATGAGATTTGGATTGTTAACTGTAAAATTGTAATTTTGCTATGGTCACATTGGGCTAGATTTTGGTATACATTTTTGTAAGTAATGTGATCAAATAGGAAATACTTTCTTCGAATAAAACAGCAGATTGTGTTAAACTAATATTCGTGTTTAATACGAATGATTTCTCTGGACCAATGATGACACTCGACGAGTCCGTCTTGTGACTTAGCAGGTCACATACGCATTGTTTTCTGGATTTGTCAAGACATGTACAAAGTATGCAGAAATGATCACTATTAGAAATATGGTCGTAGTGTATCAACATCCATATTAAGGGCGCCTATATCAATCAAAAGAAAAACATGACGATAGAAAGTAACAATTTCCAAAAAAATAAATAAAAAAAAAACACATTTATTACACTAGATAATTCATAGCCCCACAATTAATTCCCTTTAAGCCCACAACATACGCAGCACACGCATTATTCATTTTCATAATACCCGAAAATATATAATAAAACAAATAAAATATCATATAATAAAATCCAAAAATTTATATATGCCCATATTTAATCCAAAACCAAAACTACATACATAAAAAGGGACAACACAAAAAGAAAAAAAACCATAAACAAAGGAAAACGCTCTACCATCACAAAACCAAAAGGGATTATGTTATATATGGTGCACACGAAAACAAACTAAAATCACATTATATCAGATAGTATTTTTTTCTTTACACAAAGATGGGACGTGTGTCATCTGTACTCACTGTTGACTTTTGTTGTTCATTCTATCTGAAAGTTTGCATTTGCGGATTTACTAGGAAACTGAAATAAGGATGAAAAGCCCTTTTGTCGTAAGGTATAAATATTTAAATCCGGTAATAAAACTATATATAAAGGAATAACTGACCTAATGCATTAAAGGATTATTAATAAAAATGGCGTCCTAAATCGTTCTATGCATGTTTTTAATATGCAACGCGCGTATATCAGAATGTTTTATACCATTAGGAGCATTGGTACCACGATCCAGCTAACTATTCCACGAGGTAGTAACATTCTCCGGTCCGGAGGGTGACATAGCAGTTATATATTTAATAATATTTCGTAATATTTATTTGATACATTTGAGATATGGCACCTTTAGAATTGAATTGTTTGAACGAATTATAACCAAGTATTCCATCAGTTTACTACATTATCCGTTTCTTTTAAATCAAGCGCATTCCTTAAAGTATTAAAATGGAAAAGTAAAAAAATAACAATTTTTCAATAGTATTTTTGGCGTTTACAAAAAAAAAACAAGAATTTTGGATTAAGCCCCTTCAATTCTAAAGGTACGTTATATACCATTTCTCAAAGCGTGTGGTGTTGGTATTGTCGATATGACGTCTTTTTTCCTTCCTACCTATTCGCTGGTAGCCTAAGGGGCTATTCCAGCTACGCCCGGACGGGTAGGTGAGCTCACGGGCTCAGCCTGAGAGAGTTTGCTAACTCTAGCGAGAGTAATGTTTCGCAGAATCTACCACCGAATCGGAATCGCGACCCAATAAGACCCGTCGAGAAACTCAGTGGGTTGAGACGTCAAGTGGTCTTATAATTATTTAACACTTTTTACCAGCTTATTATTTTTCATTACCAAGAAGAATCCGCGGCATGCCTGCGATTACATTCTTGCCCTAATCCTACCGGCAGATAGCGCGAGTTCATCTCCTTACACAATAACATAACTCAAGCTTCTATTTGACTCGTTTAGCTTAAAACTCATCAAAGGTGTCAACTTATATTTGGTTTAAAAAGCGAAACTCATCTATCTACATATCACTACATAGTATAAAACAAAGTCGCTTTCTCTGTCCCTATATCTGTCTGTCCCTATGTATGCTTAAATCTTTAAAACTACGCAACGGATTTTGATGCGGTTTTTTTTAATAGATAGAGTGATTGAAGAGGAAGGTTTATATGTATAATAACATACATTAAATTGTGGAGAAATCAATAATAAATTACAGTTTCCGAAGCGAAGCGAGGGCGGGTCGCTAGTATACATATATAAAAGTCTATGTTTGTATGTACGCTGAGACTCCGAAAGGACTAGACCGATTTCTATAAAATTTTCAGGAAATCTTCAAGATTGGATTGGCGGGTGATCCTGTTTGCTAGCTATCAGATTAAAGTCAAATTATAGTCCGGCTACCAAAGTGCGTTAGGTTCGACTTGTTTCGACTGCAATTGTCAATAAAATAAATCGTTTATATTTATATCTTACTAACTCAGTTACAATTATCCGCTAATTTATAATTCAAACAAACCTTGAAATACCCAGACTGAACATTTGAAAGATCGAGGTCGTTGTATATCTCATTACAATTCAATATTTTATTTCAAAAGCAAAAAGAAATCCTAACAATATTGAATGACATATTGTGAAATATTCACGAAGTGTGTACATAATATGTATATATTTAATAAGAAATTATAAATTTGTAACGAATCAAGTGTTTGAAGTGAAAACTTTTTTAACATCGTTGTGATTCGAATGTCGATGAAACGAAAAAGCGACAGCAAAAAGAGACAGACATAAATTCATAATAAATCTATACTAATATTATAAAGAGGAAAGATTTGTTTGTTTGTTTGTTTCGAATAGGCTCCGAAACTACTGGACCGATTTGAAAAATTCTTTTTCCATTAGAAGCCGACATTGTCCCTGATGAACATAGGCTACTTTTTTTTTTTTTTTTTTTTTTTTTTTTTTTTTTTTTTTTTTTTTTTTTTTTTTTTTTTTTTTTTTTTTTTTTATTTCATGTGTGTTTTAATGTTTCCGAAGCGAAGCGAGGGCGGGTCGCTAGTTCATAATATTTAACGTGGGAGAATAAAAGAGATAGGAAGCATTTATACAGTGTTTCTTATTTTCGTGGTTTTCTTTGTGCTCTACTTCGTACCTAATATTCGTACTTAATACATTCTGAATAAATCTATGTAATATATACCAATAAAATGTAAAATAATTATCAAACTTTGTATCACTATGATCATTACTAAAACCTAAAATTATCCTCTTCCGGGAACGCGACCCGCTGAGAACATCCGGCGAGAAGCTCAGTGGACTGTGTCTGTGGGTTATTTTACTCGTCGAGCCCTTCGTCGCAAGCGACGGGTTCAACGAGAACGATGACCAGTGCTTGAGGTACCTAAAAGCACCTTTAGTGGATCGGGAGGATCCGAAATGACGTGTTTTGGGCGACGTCGACTGCTTTCCAATCGGTCCGCAGGATCGGGAATGGAAATTTTACATTCGTCTCATTATCTTGAAGCCAACATTTTTTAAGGTTTCATTCACTTCTAATACGTAATACGTACGAGTTGCACACAATTGTTTTTTCTATTATACTGTCGAATTATTAAATCCTGATCGAATGTACTTGATTCGCGACAAAAACAAGATTATGCTCCCTAGGTGCGGGATTTGAACACTGGCACAGTCGCATTGCTCCATATGAGTACACCGGCCATCTTATTCTATGGCCACGACGTCTCTAAAAATCTATTGTTTTACGTGACAACATTTATCATTTTTATATCGGCTATATTTTCATGACAGAAACCTCAAAGACAGCGAATTCTTCGGCTGACTAACGCTGAATAAAATGTAATTATTTCGCGGATAAGCAGGATAAGACAGAATACCGGTTTCCCTGCGAACTCATGTTCACGTTTAGTGTATTAGTGTCATGTTTAGTGTCTTAGACGACGCTGTCCTTTCATTCTGAAGTACAATTAAGTACGCAATACCGAACTAAGATGTAATGATAGTATTAGCTTACAGTAATAAGACTATGAGCGCACCCGTCGTCTACATTAGTATATAATAATAATAATAATAATAAAATCTCGCCTACATTTTTTTTTTTTTTTCTCCACAACAACCTTGTATTGGTGAAATAGTAACAAAATACAGTTTTTGTCGTATTGTGTTGAGTCATGTAAATATTGTTCAAATATAACATCACAAGCGAACGTGCAGTTAGCAAATCTTACCAGGCCGTTTATACTTGACACGCGTGTGCGTGACGTCACCTTGTGCGTCCGCGTCCGCGTCGCGGTCGCCGGGCGAGGGGCAGGGGGAGGGGGGCGACGAGCTGTGCCGGGGCGGACGCTTCGACTGCTCTATCTCCCGTCTACACCGCTCTAAAGATATCTGGATGGTATTTTTTATTGGATAAACATTTCAATTCAAGATTTAAAAAAATGTAAACAATTTCTTCCCAACTTTTCATCCGTGTATCAATTTTTTTATTTAACCTTTTTTCCTATCTGTTCATTGGTACCCTAAGAGGCTATTCCAGCTACGATCGGACGAGTAGGTGAGCTCACGGGCTCAACCTGATAGAATTTGCTAACACTAGCCCTAGCAATAATAGTGCTTTGCAGAATCTGCCACCGGATCGGAATCGCTACCCACTGAGAAAGTCCGGCGAGAAACTCAGTGGGCTGTGTCTATGAGTTTGAGTAATTTAATCTATATACGCTGTATCACGCGTTTTTATGGTTGGCCCATTTACAATGCAATTACATGATCAACTTTGCTATTGGATATACTGAGAAGTCGTTCAAAAATAGGTACAATACTGAGCGTTTAATGGAACTCACACATACTGAGCTTTTAATGAAGCATAAAGCTGTGCATAGCTAGTTCATTTTAAACTACTATTAAATAGAAGTTCAATTTAAAAACAAATACTACCTGGAGCCACTGCGGTCATCCACAGTGCGTTTCCAGAGGTCTTTTTTGCCATGTACCATCCGGCTATGAAATGAGCTCCCCTCCACGGTGTTTCCCGAGCGCTATGACATGTCCTTCTTCAAACGAGGCTTGTGGAGAGTATTTAGTGGTAGGCAGCGGCTTGGCTCTGCCCCTGGCATTGCTGAAGTCCATGGGCGACGGTAACCACTCACCATCAGGTGGGCCGTATGTTCGTATGCCTACAAGGGCAATAAAAAAAAAAACTTACGCAGTTCTCGACAAGTTTCTTGGCGACTTCAATCTGTTCCTTGGTACCACGGAATGTCACTAGATGCTCAGCAACTTTATCTGTACTTTTAGGACTTTCGACTTTGACGCGAGCGCCACTGCGATGGCTAATATCATTGACGTTCTCACCTCCAGATCCTAAAACATCAAATTATTGACAGTTTCCATCTCATTGTTCATGTGTTGAGCAGTTACCGAAATTAATACAGCGCTGCTACCATCATGACTACCAGATGAAGTTGAAGGCTCAAATCTTCCTATCACTAATATCAACTCTTTAAACCAGAACACACCATCGAGGCACTGAATTAATGACTAACTAAATTACAATATTAATATTTATTCTATAATGCAAATCTTCCTATCACTTATATTAACTCTTTAAACCAGAACGCACCATCGAGTAGCGGTGGGCTGTAGCGGCATTTTCGGTTAGCGAAACGAAACTAGCTATCAAATGTCAATAACGGCTTTTGAAACGCGCTATTTCAGTAGCGAGCAATAGCGGGTTTTGTTTAGCAGTAAACTAATGTGCACGCGAACGAGCTAGCGTCGCGATTAATATTTCAGTAATTACGACTTTATTTGTAATTTATCTTTAAGGATAGGATATATTGGCTTTACTTCTTTAGAGTTCGTATCATACTAGATTTTTACAAGGTCTATAAACTTAATGCATATTAAACAACTAAACACTTTATATTTTTAACTATTCAATTGGTAATTAAACTTAAAACTTAGCGCCTCGTTTTTAATACACTTTATCGCTAAACGCGCGACTCGTAAATAACTGGTTCAAGGCCACAAAATTCGACTTCAACTTGTACTCATCATTTAATTTTTTAAATCTTATTTTAAGAGATTTAAGGGCTAAAGTCAAAGGTCAAATACATCTCAGTCGTGTGCGTGAAAGAGACAAAATGATGATTGTCTATTTCGATCGAACCGATGCTTACGCTGCGTGTCGCGATAACTGTCGAACGAATATAGCCGAACGTTGTGTGATTTGTGTTCGTGATCGGTGACGTGATTGAGGTAGTAGATGTTAGCAGGTTATTGCAGTACGGCGAAACTAGCTAACCGCTATTTTGTCAATAGATAGTTTCAATAACCATTTACGTTGCGCAACGACCATGCCTACCATCGAGGCACTGAATTAATTACTAGCTAAATCACAATATTAATATTCGTTCTATAACTTACCAATTATTCTCCCACAAGACCAGCTTGGCACAGTAATGCTTTCTGACATAATTGTTGGCTGTTGCTTGATAAAGTCATGTATTAAAGTTTCAGCCAGCTGAGTAGTGTCAGCTCGTCCTCTAACTACACACACGTCATAGTCCTGGTCGGTGAACTTTTTGAAATGGATCTGCGCACCAGATTTCTTCTGAAGGTCCTTAATGTTGGATCCATTGCGACCTAAAGAATAATTTAGTTTTGAACTTTACAATAATTTGTGATTTGTTGTTGTTGCTCCTTGCTATTTAATCAAAACTTATTTGAGACTTGAGGCCTGTTCAGTAAATTATACATGTCAAATTTTTATTTAGCATTAGCTGGTTTTTTATTTAGATTCAAGAGAACACAGCCCATGTTAAACCAGACCAGTTAAACCAGAGTCCATAGACACCACATATTTAAATGCCATCATCAATTTGCAAACATTAGGTCTCATGTTACAATGTAATTTAAGAACTGTAACCGAACCACTATCTCCAATACATAACAATTTGAAAATCATTTTGTATTTTTTTTAATATATTTACATTTCAATGGTTTCACACTATATGAATTCAAGGTTGTCATTGAATGTATCTCAAATATTTTTTACTGTTGCTTACAAAATGACATCATCATGACCTAATACTGTACAATAAAGATATCACAGCAAATTCCTAATAACAAAAAATGAATTTTTATATAGTACTGTTGGAAATTTATAATTATGTATAGTACTGTTTTTACTGGTGGTAGAACCCCTTGTGAGTCCGCAAGGTACTATCATCGTTCCTATTTCTGCCGTGAAGCAGCAATGCGTTTCGGTTTGAAGGGTGGAGCATTTACATTGTAGATGTTTATGAGCTCCAGTAACCACTTAACAAGGCTGTGAGCTCGTCCACCCAACTAAGCACACCACAGCACCACAAAAAATGGGTCCCATTGATTGAATATATGGGTCCAATTGATTGAATATAAACGTTTACAATTGTATGTGACAAATGATGCACCAGGTCAATTAATTAATGCAAAGTGTCATTTTCATTGACCATTCCTCGTCATTTTATCTTAATTGAATAACTTAATAATTTACTTAATAAGGTAAGTATTATGTTTGATAAGTATATAGAAACATGTCCTTGAATTTAATTTTAATTGTCACACAACTGGGCTCATCAATAAATAATTAAAACAAGGATTTATTCTAGATCCTTCCAGGTCAAGTTTTTTAAGATATAGAGTCTCAGAATATTTATTTATTATGGTTGACTTAAACTCGGTTACTACTTAATTGTAGGTTTTTTAAAAGGTAAACCTTTATTTGTTTAATTTAAGTTTGAAATGATAAGATGGCTAGCATTGGTTTTGTAACGTCTAAGTACTTTAGTTACTTCAGCTATGGGTTAATGAAATGAAAAATACAATTTGCATTTAATATTTATGGAAGTTCATATTTCAAAATAAACAATAAATAAATAATTATTAGTGAATATAAACTTCAGGACATTTGAAATAAACTTCAGGACATTTTACTATAAATAGTCTAATGCATGTTTATTAAAGTTTCTTACCAATCAGAGCTGGAACAATGCTTTTAGGAACATGAATTTCAATTGTATTTATTTTAGTAATCTTGACTGTCTTGTTATCGTTTTCTTCTTCATCTTTCTTGAGGACATAGTAGGCCACAAATGCTGTTACAGTCACTAGGGACAAGCCCAAAGCAATAGGCAAAGCTAATTTTGTGTTCAATGACATTATTTGTTCTGAAAATAAGTTTTATGTATTTACATTTTATTATTTTATTTAATTGTGGAATTAGCTTTGTCTCACTTAATAGAATATATATATATATTTATATGACAGGTACATCATTAAAAAATATAGATTTTCTTTTTTACCTACTCAAATTTAAAATTGTCAAAAGCTTAGCAGTATTGTGAACATGTTGATTTGTAATCAACATATTTACGTACATTAATTTGAAATCTATATTAATTCTCATATTCATCTTCAATAAAAAATAAGAGACTTAAGAGACTTAAGAGAAGTTTTTAATTTCATACCATGTGATAGATAATGATAATGTAAATCTTATAAATATTTATAGCAATAACATTCAAGGATTCGTTTTGGTTTTGACATTGTTCTATTTAAATAGTATTACCGAAATTGCTTTAACTCATCAATGATCTATTAGCAGCTATGACATAATATCGAGCACAAAAATTACTTCACAAAGTAATTTGATACTTCGTATGCATTACCTTAATTACACCTTACGAATCAGTGTGGGATATATAGTATTTCCTGTCTGTTTCACAACACGACGAATTTCACGTGCTTAACTTAGAGCAAAACAAACTTTGCTTTTAAAGCCGATCCATTCAATCTTTTCTGTTGAGCTGTTTTACTCGATTTGACAGATGACTTGTTCAAAGTTTGACAGTAGTCAGTGTTCTGGTCATAGATTATACACTTAATATATTTGAGAAGTTCTGGTTCTGTGCCCAGAGTTGGTAGGTACGGTTCTCAAATATATTAAGTGTATAATCTATGGGTACGGTAGTTATAAATCTTACGGCATGTGAGTAGTCTTCTCTGAAAAACAGGACTTTAACAATCACAGTGGTGATGAAAGGAAATTTATTCCACCAATTACATTTCTCAGATATTTTATACTAATGTTTACGTTACAACAACACAACTCAGATAGTTAATATCTTTGGCTATAGCCTTGGCTGTAAATTTAATGTCGAAGCACTACAAACTTATGGGTTTAATAAGAAAGACGATGATTTTTTTAGACTGATGATAGATTGTACCAAGAATTACCTGGTGTTAAGCGGCTACTCGAGTCCATAGACATCAAAATGTCAATGCAGTCAACCTTGAGATATGCGGTCAAAATTCTAATTACATATGGTTAGTCGTAACCTTGAAAACGTAAGCAGGATAGTGATAATTTTCGAATCGCGATCCGTTGAGAAGATCCAGCAAGAAACTCAGCGGGCTGATACATGGGTTAGGTTGCACGAAGAGCCCCTTGCCGAATTCGACGAGTATGGTTACCGGGGTCCCTAAGCCGGCTCCTAGTGTTAGAGCTGAAGGAGTCTACGGACGGCGACTGGCTCCTGCGTGAACAGGATTCAGGGAGTATCACGACTCATAGTTTTATCGAAGTACTGTTCCGACGCTGACTTCATGTATTTCCGGATTGATTCGAGGCCCAGATCGTCGTGTAAGTCGACGTTCCTCACGAATCATGGAGCTCCGACGGCTAACTTGTAAAAACGAGATTATGGGGATTGGAGGGTGTATATATGAGTGCGGGCCGCGTGAGCAAGCACCACACTTGCGTAAGTCATGACGGGCCTTATGCAAATTTTGTAAAGTGTCACCTTGTTCCGAAAGACATTTTACTCCGCTTACTGATCATAGGGTAGAGTCTGCCAAGAATAAGCGCGGCACGGTCGCGTACTGATTTTATATGTGGGCGGAATGTCATGAATGCTTCCAGGTTGACACCCACGTACTTGACCTTCGTGGCTCAGGGTATGAATTGGCCGAAAAGGGTAATCGGGGGTGTGCTAATATCTGTGGGCTCCGCTAGTAAGGGCTCGTTCAAGTATTTAAGGCAGTAAAAAAATACCATCGTCGGCACACCCATGGCGTCATTACAGGCCACAAATATTTACTTCTTCGGGCGTTCAGTAGATCTTTTCACACGCACGATATATCCTCATCCATCGTTTAATTTAGTTCTAATCGATACCTACCAATATACCTAGTCAGGTCATAAATTCTGTCACATGTTTAATGTAAAATAATTGAAACAAGTTTATTCATTATGTAACCATTCATATACCAAAATGAACTTAACAAAACATAGATTCTTATGACACTAAAGTTTATTCAAAATGACCTCCGTGATTTTGAATACAGGCCTTCAATCTGCGCGGCCAGTCGTCTATCGCAGCACGAACGAGGTCCATGTCAATATCGGCGGCTGCCTTAATCAAGGATGTCTTGAGTGACTCCAAATTGGGATGAGGCTTTGAGCACGCCTTTTCCTCCAAGTGTTGCCATATCTTGTAATCTAACGGATTCAAATCTGGACTGGAGGAGGGCCAGTCTTCGTGCCGGATGAAGTCGATTTCACGCGCCGCCAGTCTTGTGTGCTCTTCGCTCTATGAGCTGGCGCTGAATCTTGTTGGAATACCCAGTGCCTGTTATTGAACATGGTATGAGAAACAGGTTCCACAAGGTTCGTCAGGACTGTATTTTGATACACAACTGCATTCGTTTTTACACCTTTCTCACAAAAATGTACCTCCGTTAAGCCCCAATAAGAAACTCCCAACCATACCATGAGCGAGTATGGAAAATGACCTCGTTGGACACGCGTAATACGGTTGCTCGCTTCTTCACTACTGTGTGCGTACACCTTATCATTTTGTTTGTTGTAGCTCTCTTCTACGGTAAAAAAATTTTTATCCGAAAAAAGAATTTCCCGATATTTTTTTCCCGCGTACCGCTTCAACAAAGCGCGGCATCTCTTCAGTCTCAGGTCCATTAGACGAGCATTCAAACGATGTCCTGTTTTTCTTCGATATGCCCGAAGCCCTAAGTCTTCATTTAACACCCTTTTCACCGTGGTTCTGCTTAACCCCATCTGAAGGGCCAACAGTTTCTGCTTACGTTTGAGATTTCTTTGAATTCGCGCCTTCACAGCTTTTATCACTGCTGGAGTCCTAACAGACCGAGGGCGACCACTTCTTGACCTGTCATCTACACTAGAGTCTTCACTGTATCGTTTGATGGTACGATAAACGAATCTTTTGGTTATATTCAAATTTTTCAGTATGTTAAAAATTTGAATTGGCGCGTAACCGCAACGATGCAACGCAATAACTGCAACACGGTCTTCTTTAAGCGTCCACTCCATATTTAAAAATGAGTAAAATTCTAAAAGTATACATTTTTATTTTCATGAACAATTCGAAATTCGAATTCAATAAACTTTTTTGTGGCCAGCATTCTAAAAGAAAAGTTTTCACTGTGTGACAATACTTATGACCTGACTAGTTATAAATCTACAGTGGTTTTTACGGATGTTCCGTTATAACTACTGAACCATGCATCCGATTGACTTGAAACTTGGTATCAATGTAGAAAATACATGTACTTAATGGATAGGCTAATATTTATGAGTGTTGGACTCGCTACACCAGTCGCGGGGGCGTTAATGAGAATCTTGTGGGGGTGAGAAATAATAATGTTAATTTTAAATGCCCAGCGAAGCGGACGGGTACAGCTAGTGGTTTATATTACCTGGATATTTCGCTCGTTCCGCATATCTAGAGAATACACAATTTATAAGCAAACTTCGTTCGTGATCGAAACGCATTGTAAGTTTCCAAAGTATACAAAACGAAACATTCTCGTGACTTTTGTAAATCGTAAATCCATTATCGTAGATTAGCATAGTAGGTATCATGGATAATAAATATAATAATTGGGTTCTCATAAAATTCCAAAAACTATACCTAGTTAGATTAGTTTTTTTTCTTTATTGTCCTACCTATTCGTTGGTAATCTAAGGGGCTATTCCAGCTATGCGCGGATGGGTAGATGAGCTCACGGGTGCAACCTAAGTGAATTTGTTAACACTAGCCCTAGCACGAGCAGTGCTTTGCAAAATCTACCGTCGCATCGGAAACGCAACCGACTCAGAATATCCGACGACAAAATTAGTTGTAATCGTTGTAATCGACGACTTCAACGCGGGCGGTGACCGGCTCTTGAAGGGTATCCTGCGGACAGAATGGAAAGCAGTCGACGTAATTTCGGATCCTCCCGATCTATTAATGGTGCTTTTAGGTATCTCAAGCACCGGCCATCGTTCTTGTAGAACCCGTCGCTTGCGACGAAGAGCTCGACGAGTAAATTAACCCTCAGACCAGCCCACAGAGTTTCTCGCCGGATCTTAACAGTGGGTCGCGTTTCCGATCCGGTGGTAGATTCTGCGAAGCACGGCTCTTGCTAGGGTTCGTGTTAGCAACGTCGTCAGGTTTGAGCCCCGTGAGTTCACCTACTAGTTAAGGTTACGCTGAAATAGCCTCTCAAAGCTTAGGTTGGAAAAAAAAAGGCCATAAAAGCACCGAGAGTGGATCCGGGGGACCTGACCTAATGCAATTATCGGCAGCCACGTTAGGACGATTAGTTTTCTGATTAGACTTGTATTTATATTATGAAATCTTTCAACACGAAGATGTCAGATTACCTTGAAAATTTGCACACGCATCCAGGGCTAATAACAATACAATAAATAACTTTACTACTTTGGTACAATATTTTGACAAAGACTAACGGTGTGATAAAATATTATTTCACTTCAATTCAGCTGGCTACTAAAGCATGTTTTTGGTAAAAAAAACCTTTCCGGCGAAAACTATTTCTTCCCGAAATGAAACTGTCAAAGTTTATTAATTCATGACATTTATTTGCATACAGTCAGTATTCGCATTAAGCAATTATTTTCGTAAATATTTATAGTACAATATTTTTACATCATGCTTACCATGAACGATTCTATGATGTAGCTATTATGGATGGCATACACAGTTTCTAAAATTTATTTATAAAAAAAAGACATTTCGCAATCCATTATTTACTATATATAAAGCTTTACATAAAGGGCGATCGATACCTAAATACTTAAATGACCTGGGATATTACAACAGGTACCTAATCTTTTTACATGACTAGAGGATTAACTCTGATTACTATAACTTACTTCCAAGATATCTACAACTAGATTCAAATCTTGGAACGCCTACGAAATCTAACCTTTGCTAATTAGTCCATAATAACCGACACCTCAAGACTTGGATTACCTAATTATTTTATTATCTACTAAATTTTATTTTTTCTTTAGTCATTGACGCTTTTTTAATTGATAAAACTGAAGCTTGTCAACAGTTAGTAAATAATAATAAAAATATTAAAAATATTAGACGTAAAATAAAAAATCTATGAATTGTTGCAAATCGATTCAAAATAAGAAAATTGAAAAATGTATCTAATTGAAAAATGTATCTATGTTGTACAGTGACGGTGCAGATATGGGACATCTAAATGTTAAAAAAAAAGTTTTTTATTTAAGTTTACTAGTTTAGCATAAAGTAAGCTTTTTAAGTTAAGCTGTAGGGTATCTACATTGCTTAGCCAATTTATTTGAGCCGACCTTCGTTTTTTTTTGTCATGCATTTTCATGTCATAAACCACAATTTCATGATACCGAATGTCTCTCGTCGGCTACAATACTATGTTGGCCATAAAGTTCAGAGAATGTAAATATTTCGCCATCAATTGTAACCTAAACTATGTGTAAATAATTCAACCGATTATATAATAATAATAATAGTAATTCGTTTTGTTGTGTACGGAGCAAATAACTTTTCCGTAGAAAGCATTTCTTTTAATAATTAGCTTTTACTGTAAAAAAGTCAGTAAAAAACCTAGAAGTTTGTTGTAATTAATTGGCCGTAGTTGCTAAAGCAGATAATGTAGGTACGTTGGCGACCAAAAACCGACAAAATTATGAAGTGTTAAAATTAATAACGAATGGTTCTATTGTAGGGTATTTAGTTTTTCCAAGAAGACGCCATGCGTTGCGTTGATCGCTATTATTTCAATGCTAAATAAATTTTAATCGTATTTTTATTTTATTTCAAGTTTTGGTTAACCGTGAACCATGCTAAAAAAGGCGAAAATAGCAAACCGAATTGATTTGTTATTCTGTCCTGTTAATTCCGGTCAGGATCGGAAAGTTATAAAGTTATTGTAGTATCATGGGTAATTGATACGTGCGCAAATCGTGGTTTAAAGTGGGTAAAAATAACATACAAAGATTCCCTTAAAAATACATACCAAATAAATACACACATATCAGCTAATAGAGCATGGTAAAGAAACTTCAAGTTGAACAAGGCTGGCTTCATTAGGGTCGCCAAAATAGGTTGCATGAAGATCACTTCGTATTGCACATTCGGGAAACTATGTGTACGGTCTTTAATTAATAATATTATTTATGTTCTGATAAATGTACGCTTTACATATTATCGAGTTTCAACACGTTATCCGGAGCCAACCGTAAAATCTCAGGCACACCCCATTTTTCCAAGCGTGACCCAATAAAACGTAATGTCGTATTCGTCATATTTTTTATTGAGACTATCACGAAAGCTCACGGCTAATATAATCCAGTTGTATTCGACAACCATGCAGCGGCCATACGCGCGTCTTTATTTGGCTCCGAATAATATGCACGAGGCGTTTTATGGCGGTAATTATTTTAGTCTGTGGTTTTAGTAACGTATACCTGCAATTTTGAATTCGTCTTGAAATCAATGTGATACTGATTAGACGACTCTTTTATTCGTCAAAAAATCCGAAGGTACACACTGTTGTGAGCATGGACCGGTAATAAAATCCTCCAAATTTTTCCAAGAAGACGCCATGCGTTGCGTTGATCGCTATTATTTCAATGCTAAATAAATTTTAATCGAATTTTTATTTTATTTCAAGTTTTGGTTAACCGTGAACCATGATCTTTTTTGTATCTTTTCATGTATTTTTAGTTTAGTATATTATGATATCTATACCTATTTCTGAACCAGTGCCTATTGTATATGTACTTAATTTAAAGATACTTATTTCTCTACAGCGTTTACAGCGTTTTTTCTTTGTCGATAGTATCATTAATATTTTGCAGCATAAATACATACCTATCCCAATATATCCTTTAGTAGGCAACGGCTTGGCTCTGCTCCTGGCATTGCTGAAGTCCATGGGCGACGGTAAGCACTTACCATCAGGTGGGCCGTACGCTCGTCTGCCTACAAGGGCAATAAAAAAATTAATAAAAAAAATCCTTATATATATGGATGAAAGGCTTGATGGAGATCAAGAGCAGCTACTTTGCGAATACTTCTACCACTGGATCTGGTCATTGACACTAGACATAATTTTTTTTGCGTAGACGTAGACAGGTGAAACTAAACATCAAACTGAAATTTAAAGCAAATAATAATCACTTTTGTTCTATTTTTAAATTTATATTCCCTGATGGTTAACGCAGCGCAAATAAAAAAAAAGAAATATAATTATCATTTTGTGACATAGATTTTGAGTACGTCGTGACGAAGAAGCTTCCGCCGAGAATATGTTTTGGGACCGGCCTGGCCAGGGATGTGTTGCCAATAAAAGGACCGTGCGTGAGTTCTTTTATGAAGAGAAACGTTGCTGAAGTGAGACCCAATCTGGGTCCAGGAAGTTACGATATCAAACGTGACGCTTTCTACGATGTTGAGAATAGGGTTTGTAAATATGATTCAGTATATGAGCACAGTAGACTGTCATATTACTTTGACAAAGAGCGACGCCGACGAAGTGAAATTATTGTATGAAATTCGAACTGAAATTTGAACGATTTTAAAACTATAGCGGCGACAAGTAAAATTGCAAACCTTCATCTCAATTACTCGAAAATAATAGATAGTAGATATCTATTGTGTTATGAACGATTCACATGATGAAGGTAGTTTAAAAAATAATATTTAAACAGCAGAATTTACTGGTGGTAGGACCTCTTGTGAGTCAGTAATACCTTTCGGCTTGAAGGGTGGGGCAGCCGTTGTAACTATACTGAGACCTTAGAACTTATATCTCAGGGTTGATGGCGCATTTACGTTGTAGATGTCTATGGGCTCCAGTAACCACTTAATACCAGGTGGCCTGTGAGCTCGTCCACCCATCTAAGCAATAAAACAAAAAAACATGATGAAGGTGATTAAAAAATATTTACAGCAGAATTTATAAATTTTGCGTAGTAATTACAATATCTAGATTTGCGCAATAGGCCCATGTGTTCCATACGAGGTAGAATCTTGCTCTAATGTATAAGTATATTGACATTACCAGAAGATAGATATCTTCCATCTTTCATTCGTTCTTCATCGTTTGTTATATGTAAATCACGTTAGTTTATTTGATCAATATGTCTGTTTGTAGATTTACAGCAAGAATGGTCTCGGATCGAAAGTGCCGCGATGGAAAACGAAACATGAGTACCAGCCGCCTCCTCGTGAACTTCCACCTGAGAAACCAGCTGAACAGAATTGTGCTCCGTTCAACTCAACTTCGAAACGAAAGGGAATATTTAAAACGACTTCATGTCCAGCGTATGATTAATTCATTAAAATCGTTTATACCTTTTTTATTAGTTAACTAGCTGACCCGGCAGACTTCGTAGCGCCTCAATCGATAAATAAAAGTCCTAAACTTTTGTATAAAATAAACAAAAGGAATCCGTCCGACGGGGGACACATGAAAGTAAAAACAAAATTGTTATTTTTATTTAATTGTAAGTATTTTCGTATTTATCTACTTTTTAAACCTTCTCTGGACTTCGACAAATAATTCAAGACCAAAATTATCCAAATCGGTCCAGCCGTTCTCGAGTTTTAGCGAGACTAACGAACAGCAATTCATTTTTATATATAGAGATAGTTTTAATACCTAAAATGAAGGTAGATTTTCAAAATCGTAAAATATTAACGAATATGTAAAAACGCAGGTGGGTTATGTTTTCTAAGTACATACGCATTGTGCAATACCAATGTAAAGTACTGGCATATAAGGCTCATCCAACTTAAATATGCAACGAATTGCATTTTTGTAATTTCAGAAGATAAAATGTAGTTTTCTCTTGGGTTTATTAATATGAGCTGTGAAAAAAGTTTGACAAATAAGTATAGTTGGTATATATTGCCGAATTATGTGTGTTAGGCGTTCGCCCAATTTGCGATATTCGACTATAAGGGTGATTGATATCTGAAGTTTCAAATTAATATTACATATTATTATAAATTAACACATTTGCTCTTTTGTTTTATTATGGCCTTTTTCTTATATTGACGAAAAAAGCCGGATTAAAAAAAGCTTGACAAAGAGAACATGAGATAATATGTAAATGTACATATGTGTATGTAGGTACGACATGTTCGAAATAAAAAAATAAAAAAACCTGTTTAAGATAACTACGCTCCTCTTTGAAAATAGCTATGTATTATCGTTTTTTTCGTAATAACATCGTCCTGTGTTTAAAATATGTTATTTTAATCTAACAGGCCCTGTGACTACTGTCCTGAATACAGGAAGCGTCAAATGAAGTTCGCTTACAGTTTTTCAGGAAAGAAAGTTTTGAAATGTGCTGTTCAAGTAAGTCGCTTCACTAAATATAAAAAGCTTTTTAGATTAAAGCTTTAGTACATATATGCATTGCATTCTGCTTTGTGAGTTTCGGTAATTCGACAATCAAAAATCAATTAATAAATTCTCCCTTGACTTCAATCAGCCCTGCCTTGCTCAAGGAGCTCGATAAGCTTACATTACTTGATTTAAGCTAAATAAATTACAGTAGTAACCATAATAACAACCGAGGATATTTGAGCGGTTTTGCTGTCAATTACAAAGCCCATAAAGGGACAAGGACCTCTACCTTTTTTTATTGCTTGGATGGGTGGACGAGCTCAGAGCCCACCTGGTGTTGTTAAGTGGTTACCGGAACCCATAGACATCTACAACGTAAATACCGTCACCCACCTTGACAGCTGAGTTCTAAGGTCTCAGTATAGTTACGACGGCTGCTCCACCCTTCAAACCAAAACGCATTACTGCTTCACGGCAGAAATAGGCAGGGTGGTGGTACCTACCCGTGCGGACTCTGAGGTCCTACCCCCAGTAAAAAGGCATCTACGCCTATAGACATCTACAACATAAATGCTGCCACGCACCTCGAGATACGAGATGTGAGGTCTCAGTTTCAACAGTACAGGTAGAAAAAGTCATCATCATCATCATCTCAGCCTGTCTACTGTGCACAGCTGAACATAGGCTTCTCCAACTGATGTCCAGTGCGGCCGGTCCGTTGCCACCTGCATCCAACGTGACCCAGCAATTTTCACCAGGTCGTCGGTCCATCTGGTAGGTGGCCGTCCCACACTGCGTTTGCCAGTACGTGGTCTCCACTCGAGGATCTTTCTGCCCCATCGGCCGTATTTAACGTAATTTTAATTTGTGCAGATCAAATGTGTGCCGTATAATTTGGATGCCTGCGGGTTTTGCGGCTGTTCCTGCTCAGCGCAAGGCGACTATTGGCAATACGAGAATCGCATATTTCTCTGTCGAAAACATTACGCGAGACTGTTCAGGCATTGCCTAGCAAAGTTTCAAGGCGCTAAGCTGGCAGAATTTAAGGTAATAAATAGTTTAAGGCGAGGTACTTTAAATTAAAAAAAAGTATACGAGCAGGTTCACATGACCAGCGTTGAACGCGCGCAAAGTTTTCGTAGAGTGTTCACAGGGTGCTTGCTTGTCAGGCGCTGAAGGTGCCTTTCCGAACTCATCAAGTTTTTTTTTCTTCCTACCTTGAGAGGCTATATCAGCGTTATCCTAGCGTGTAGGTGAGCTCTCAAGGCTAAACCAGGAGGTGTTACTAACACTGGCCCTAGCAATAGAAGTGCTTCGCAGAGTCTATCACCGGATCGGAAACGCGACCCACTGAGAAGATCCGGCGAGAAACTCAAGTTCTTATCTTAATAAATTATACTTGTCATGTTCCATGCCGCTGGTCGATTTTATATTTAATCTATTAAAGGAATACGACAAAGGCAAGATTTTCCACCGAGCGGGTGATATTGCCCGGTAGACCGACGGTCCTAATGTTGTTGTTCGGAACTTGTCTATATTATTATTTATGGAAGCTTATCTTGAAAATGTAAGCGAGATTCAGGCATCTGTCAAATATTTTGCGTTGTATGATGACTACCCGCCACAATATGGTATTAAAAGTTTCCGTTTCCAGCGGCAACATGTAAAGGCTTCGTCAAACAGAACGCGTACTTAGCGCCGCGTACTTAACGTCGCGCTCTTCAAATTGACTAGATGAGTCTAACGCTCCTTGACGCAACGCGTTCGCCAAATCATAGTGCCTTTCTATAGCAGTGTGAAAATTTAAAAGTATTAAGAAATCGAGCGATTCAGATGTGGCATTGTATAAGCATGGGTATTTTCTAACTATTTATATCATTTTTTCGGGCATTATCTAGTATTTTAATACACATTCACTCGGACGCTAAAATAAAATTTGTAAAAAATTACAACGCCTGACGTCAAAGCTTCCTAACGCCGCGACAGAGCGCTGCGTACTTATTGCGCTGGGGCTCTGTTTGACGGTATGTTACCATAGTAGTACAACACATCTCGGCGTCATAGCGCGGCGTGAGCTTAGCGCTCTGACGCGCGCTAATTACCCGTTCTATTTGACGAAGGCTTAAATCAATGTTCTCAAAACGCGCGTCGATCTACGCTGACATCAGTCAAGGGTTAACGCAGCGTTCAACACGCGCTTTTAATAAACACCCGTCAGCATAGGTACGGCTTGTATAAAACATATATAGTCGCAAACGCGCGTAAACAAAACGCGTTTTAAGCACTTCTCATATGAGCCTGCTCTACGAAACGGATACTAATAGACATGATTACAATTATCTTTTGGGGTTATAGTCCCAAAGTACAGCATTTCAAATGATGATTTTTTTCAACAGTCTGTCAGAGATTGTTTCTTCGCACATTCCCACAATAGCTGTAAAGCTGCTCTGAAGATCATGAAGAGTGAAGATATCGAAAAGAAGCTGAGAAAAGAAGCCTATCTTGATTTATATTTCCCTCAACGTCGTTTTTGTAATGATTAGAAAAGGTTTTTTTTTCAATGTGGTAAATAGGCATGCGTATAAATTCATAGTTCCTTAAATTGTAATAAGTAAATAAAATGCTGTAGTTATCTGTACAACCACTTTTAGGATTACATTTCTATTTAATATCGTTTTTCTATTCTATCAGCCCATAGACGTCCACTGCTGGGCTTTGGAATGTAATTCTAAGTTGTAATTGGAATGTCTTCAAGGAAATAAAATCTTATGTTTTCGAATAATTTCGTATATTTTTCATTTTATATTTTAATGAAAAAAAAAAATGATCAGATTTAATAGATCTCCTAACCTAGGAAGTTGTCGTTTTACAAGATTGTCCATTTGAAAAGTAATTTACATATGGCTAGCAATAAATTCTTAATTCAAATGAATTTTATTTACAAAAAATGCTCTAAGGAATTGTTCGAGATGATACCGACATCTCGTTTTTACCATCGCACCGCCCGCCTTCGGAGTAGAAGTTCATCCATACAACCTGGAGCCACTGCGGTCATCCACAGTGCTTTTCCAGAGGTCTTTTTTGCCACGTATCATCCGGCTATGGAATGAGCTCCCCTCCACGGTGTTTCCCGAGCGCTATGACATGTCCTTCTTCAAACGAGGCTTGCGGAGAGTACTTCTTGATAGGCAGTGGCTTGGCTCTGCCCCTGGCATTGCTGACGTCCATCAGCGACGATAACCACTTATCATCAGGTGGGCTGTGTATGCTCTCGTCTACCTACAAAGGCAATAAAGAAAAAAGATAGGTATGCTCTAGGCGTCTTTTTTCGCAGACTGTGATGACAAACAAAAGTTTCGTCGCAGTAGCAATGCCGCACAAAAGGCTCACAAGATTAATGACGTGTACGGAGTGAACACTACAAAACGAACGCGCGAACGAAAGCTAACGATACTCAATCTAACACTGAGCTAGCGAAAGCTTATAACGGTAGCATCATAACAATATGTCTATTTGCGCCAAATTAATTTGGATGAAATTAAGACAAAATGGAAGGTTCTGGTGAAACCGGAATAACCCGAGACTGAAATTCCCACCACTTTGTTTTATTTTCTGTTTTGCACTTTCAGGAATGCTGAGCCACTATATTATAGACATTGAAAATTATTAAATGCGGGCAATTTTATAATGTTCACATTATCAAATATTAAAACCTGAAAATTTAAATTATCAAAATAAAACAAGTTCCGATTGATTACAAACGCGTGTAATCACATTTTTCGAAACAGAGTATCTATTTAGTCTGTGCCCTGTGGTATTCCTCATATAATCTATGGCCTCACAAAAATCATCTGACTTTTCGTCCATTCCAATATTTATTTTGATAACAAATCGATATTTACGTGGGTAACTGTTAAGAAAATGAAGCTCGATTCGAATAACAAATTAGTAAATAACGAGAGTGGTATCGATACTTCTGAAGATGTCGTGGATCCGAGACAGAACGCTGAAGATATTATCGACGAAATACTAGCAGAGTTTACAGAGTCAAGATCTCCTCCTTTGAGAAACGGTAATGGAGTTCCCGATAATTTGTTCAACATGATACAGCCTCCTCGGACGCGGACACCTGCAAATTCTTTTTCGGAGAACGCTACGATAGACGACATCGACCCTGCATCAGATCTGGGAGCTTCGATCAGAAACAAATGTATGGAACTTGAAGAAATATTACAAAGCTTAAAATCGCGACTAAATCACGTCGTTCTAGATGAAAATATCGTATTGAGTCCAGAGGCTAACTCTATGGAAGCACAGCTGGAACATGATTTGGACACAGACTGCCAAGAGGATTTGTCCCTTCAAGAGTTTCTAGAGTTGCTTCACTCACAAAACAAAATAAATCCTACAGGAGTACAATGATCACTTTATTAACAAAATGAATTTATAAGAGATTTGATGTATTGTGTTAAATTTATTAGAATAAGAATATGAACTCAATGATAAGGACCATTGTCATTAAAAAAGAAAGTTTAGTAAAAATAAACATTTATTGTTTTATAGAAAAGGTTTTAACAATAAATTGGGTAAACATTGTGAACCATTACATAACATAATATTAATAAATAGATAAGATGACATTTTATGTTTGTTTGTATTAAACTTCCCATGTTGCTCATTACATTTTCTGTCTTCAAAAACTAATATCTTAAGTTGGATGGAAAAATACCATTGCACACTTTCAAGTTTAGTTTGAAATTGCATTAGTTAATACTAGACTTCAGGGGGCATAATTTTGAATTGTCTAAAGCTAAAATATCACATTAAATTATTATTTTATTTTCTTTTAATATTTGCTAACTGCTAACTTGATTCATATTTGTTTACATTTCATCAAATAAAGCATCCACTTCAGGATCTATTACAACGGGCAAAGTGTTAGGAATCGTGTCATTCTCATATATCTGACTGTCTTCATTCTCATATGTACTCAAACTGCTTTCAGACTTTAATATTACATTCAACTCATTTTCATTTATGACTTCCAATACCTTTGTATTCTTTTCGTGATTCAGAGACATTTTAAGTTTTTGAAGCCAATTATTGTAAATTGATGGATCTGACTTAATACATTCATTCCTAAAGAACTTCATGGCATTTACAGCTTTTTTGGAATCATCGTGCAAATTGTAATACAGTAAACTTTGTATACTTTCTGTCATTTCTGTAGCCAAATTAGACAAACTTTTGCCTTTGTTTGTAAGAGCTTTATAATCATCAATGGGATTCATAGTACCTATACTAGTAGTTTCTGTTGAATTTTTATCCATGAATAATGAAATCTTTGGTATCTCAAATGGTTCATTTTCTGCTTTTTTGGTGACTGGTAATACTGTTAAGGTTTGGGGACTTTCTTGTTGCTGCTTGTTCTTTTTTGGTCTTGGTTCAATTTTATTCAGTGGAAATAGCTTTTCAATCTTTTCCAGTGCTCCTCGAGATCTCATTTCAACTAGTGGAGGTACTTTGAATAATGTCATTATCTCATCTCTTGGTGGTGGTAGTGGTGCTGCTGGATTCAGACTTCGAAATGCAATACAGTCTAATATATATTGTGCGGTAGGACTCACTGTTTCACCAATAGGAAATGCTTCAGTGTCATCATATGTATCATCATAAGCTTTAGTCAAATCCATAGCTTCAATCAGTTCTTTGAAAGCATTAACTTGTGCATCTGTGCAGGAATATTTTTTTAAATTTGTTGGAGGAAAAACCATGTGTTTAATATTTTCTTTGTAACACAATTGTATCATAGACAAACATATTCCGTTTTCATTGTCTACATTTGGTATTAGAGCGTACATTTTTGGTGCATAGTTACTGATACAAACTCTCCTTGCTACACCAACTAAGTTGAGTTCAAGTAGACATTCAACCAAACATTTGACAGCTTGTTGAGCTTTAACATCACCTTTTCTCCCAAAAACGTAACTTAATCCCACATCAGTCAAGCACTGCCACTGTATATTCTCTTTATGTGTGAAACCATAAACTGTCAAACCTTTTTCACCAGAAGCATAGAGTTCAGTTTCTTCATTTTGAGTAAATGGTATTATCTGTTGCCCATATTGATATCCTTTCGTTCTTGAATCTGATTTTACTTTACTGTGGTTCTCTGCATTATAAAATATTCTTTCTTTTTTTATTGCTTCCTCTTTACTTGGTTTTGATGTCACAGGATCTTTAACCTTCTTTGTCCACTTGCCAACGACAGGCTTATCATCAATTTTGATGTAGGATGAAATGGGTATTTTCAAGTCAGGACCTATACTTAGGTCAGAATTCCAAGCAACAGAATTCACTGATTTTCTTTGATGAAATAGTAAAAAACTCATTGCCGATCCAAAAGGCTCAGCAGCACCTTTGGTTTCTTCAACAAACAGCCTTGCAAGTTCAAAGTCATTGTTTTTGATGTTTCCTTCATCATAAAGGTTAGGTCCTATAACATTGACTTCTAGGTTGTCAGCCTTGAAACCATTCAGGACCTTAAAATACATAATAGGCCAATCTCAATTATTTGTCCTTCTTTGTAAAACATAAAATTTGGTTAAAGGATCTTGCATGATATTACGTTTAGCAATTAATATACCTGACTTCTTGCAGTAGTACTATTATCTACTGAAGTAATAGGTAAGCCCAAGATTGATTGTAATGGAAAAATACTATTGATGTCATTTGCTTCACCTGGGGGCCTTAGAATCATAAACAAACAACATGTGTGGAAACTTACCTGTTGTATTTCATCATGATCATATTTCGTTAAAGTGCAAAAGTTGGTTAGAAGAATTATCTTTGTTTTAATTATCTTTACGCCGTAGACACCATTTTTGAAATGATCAGCTGCTACAATTAGAGCATCCATCCAATCGCCTTTAGACTTGCTGGGCTGGAAAAGTTTGTTTTACATTTGGAACGCAATTATTCAGTCTTTAGAAATAAAACGACAATTACATGTAGTGATTTCAACAATCATAACGAAAACTACTCACCGACTCCGGTAGTTCCCTAATCATTTGCCAAGTAGGTGTTTGCAGGGCGGATAACAATTCTATATGTTTGAACTCTCCAGGAGCTTGTTCAGCTACGCTGTTCTTCGTATTCTTCGATCCGAGCAGAATTACACCCACATAACTGTTCTTAGCTTGACTGAGAATTTTGGTTTCAATAATCCGAGCGGCACATTCACGCGCCATATCATAAAAGCTTTTTTTGTCTTTTTCATCGGCATTTGCAACGTTTCTTCCATTATCCAAAATTATTATCAAGCCCTGATCTATTTTAGGAGGCATTTTGTAGTAGTGATATAACTTGAATACACAACAGTGAAACTTTCAAGCTTGTGAAATTCACTGATCAAGAACGAGCAAAGAATTTTTTTAGGATTTAGCTACAGACTACAGAGTTTGACTGAGTTGAAGCATGAGCAACGAAGTACGAACGGTCAAGTAAACATGTTTGGATTCAAAACAAGTCAATATCTGTCAAAACAAGATCCAACAAGTAGGTAGAGTCCGCGCCACGAAAGAAGTCCCACAGACGCAGCGCTGCTGTCGCGAAGCTTCATCTTCAAAAATGAACGCTTTGATCAATTGCGGGAACTTCAAAGTATTGACAATTCACTCTATCATAAATCATAACTCGAAAACTATCACGGAACATACATGGGAGTAATTCGGATAGCCCTAGTGATGGTCTACCTTTGAACTTCAGTTTGACACAAATTTTAGGGACACCCTGTATATGTAATCTCAATTGCTACCATTTTATTGAGATGCTTTAATTCATCTCATCCAACCAATACATACTTCGTACTATTTAATCTTAACTCACTCAAATTAACTTCATTCGCTAACTATTTTGAAATTAATTTTAGTTCCATAAATTCTAGATTTATAAATTTCGTAAAGCAAAACATGTATCTTTTTTTATGATTGAAGGATTACTGGTGGTCTGGAAGCCTTTCCCGTTTCACGAGGACGGGTGGGCGAGTAAAATCTCAGCCAGGAGAGGTGAAATTTGCTAATAGCTACCCGAATGCCTCTGAAGGAGACCTAACAACTCAAGAGCAACTGCTTCGCGAATGAATCTACTACTGGATCGGAATCGTGACCCGATCAGAAGATCCGGCGAGAAACTCAGCTGGCTGATGCATGGGTTAGGTTGCATGTCGACCTCTTTGTTGAGTTCTTTTTTGCCACGTACCATCCGGCTATGGAATGAGCTCCCTTCCACGGTGTTTCCCGAGCGCTATGACATGTCCTTCTTGAAACGAGGCTTTGTGGAGAGTATTAAGCGGTAGACAGCGGCTTGGCTCTGCCCCTGGCATTGCTGAAGTCCATGGGTGACGGCAACCACTCACCATCAGGTGGGCCGTATGCTCGTCAGCCTACAAGGGCAATAAAACAAATCGACGAGTACGGTTATCGGGGTCCCTAAGCCGGCACGTAGTATTAGAGCTGAAGGCGTCAAATGCAAAGGATATGGATCTGATTGATCCACAAAGAAGTGTCTGGGGCGTCGACAGTGACTGGCTCCTGCGTGATCAGGATTCGGAGAATAGTCAGTGGTGTTGGAATTTGAATATGGAAGCAATGGCAGGCAGCACTTGACACATGTTAGATTACAGTTTCGAATATTCGAATGTTTATTTAAATGTTTAAAACAGATGATTGTCTTCTCGTCAGCGAAGACAATTGACTTCTCATCTAGACACGGTCAGAGCAACATCTTAGAGTTTATAAAAATAAAATATTGTAATGGTGTACTAATGTACAAAGTATTTGCAATATAATATATTAAGATAATATATATTTAGAAGTAATATAATAAATAATATAATATTTAGAATAATTGTAAAATAATATAATATTTAGAATTATAATATATTTAGAAGTCGTCGTGGCCTAAAGGATAAGACGTCCGGTGCATTCGTATCGAGCGATGCACCGGTGTTCGAATCCCGCTGGCGGGTACCAATTTTTCTAATGAAATATGTACTCAGCAAATGTTCACGATTGACTTCCACGGTGAAGGAATACATCGTGCAATAAAAATCAAACCCGCAAAATTATAATTTGCGTAATTACTGGTGGTAGGACCTCTTGTGAGTCCGCACGGGTAGGTACCACCGCCCTGCCTATTTCTGCCGTGAAGCAGTAATGCGTTTCGGTTTGAAGGGTGGGGCAGCCGTTGTGACTATACTGAGACCTTAGAACTATATCTCAAGGTGTGTGGCGCATTTACGTTGTAGATGTCTATGGGCTCCAGTAACCACTTAACACCAGGTGGGCTAGGAGCTCGTCCACACATCTAAGCAATAAAAAAAAAAAAAAAAAAACCATGAAGTAGAGTCTTTTTAAATAGCCCCTCACCTACAGAACCCAATCTCCTCAGACGGCTAACCTGCAAAAACGGGACTGTACGGATTGGAGGGTGTCTACGTGTGTGCGGGCCACGTGAGCGAACACCATACTCGCGTAAGTCATATAAAAGGCTTATTACATTTAGCTGAATTTAGTCGACTGAATTCAGAAGCAAATTTAGAAGCTTCTGATTACACTGTTCTAAATTCAGTTACTGAATTAATTGTCAGTTTAAACGCAACGAAGTAAGACGTGTCATCTGCGCAAGAGGATGGCCCCAGTATTGTCTAGACAACAACAATTTTTTTGTTTTATTTTGTTCTTGTTTTTGATGTGAAACATCTATAGCCGCACGTAAAACCGATTTCTGGCGTGGCGACGCATGCCGTGGCGACGCGTCGCCATGCGCAATCGACTGTGCGATTCTTTCTCACTCGATCCGGCGTTAAGCCATCTCTCTCGCTACACTGAGCTCGGATACCTATAGTGTATACTCCGTAGTGTATACAGTGTGGTTTACTACAGTACACATAACCTGTGTTTTACTTGAAAACAAATTATTTTTTCGTAATATTTTATTTTATCATTATGACATATTTAGCTCCTATCACAATCTGTTCTTTTCTGCATATTACTTTTACAAAATAATGTCGATGTTCCACATCTGCGAGGCGCCCGTGACGGCTCACATTTTTCGTTTGTTTCAATTTCTCAAAAAAAAAACAAGAATATCGGTGAGGAAATATTTATTGCTGTGCGGAATGTTAGCAAATATGAACATTATGAGTGATTTAGAACCAGCAGACTTAAAAAATTATCTATAAATGGATTCGATCTCGTTTGATCCAATATTAAACCATGTGACACCGTTTATTCAAAAGCAGGATAATATCCTACGATAGTCTATTATATATCTATTGTATAACTATTACTTAACTAATCCTACGATAGTATAAGTCCAGAAGAAACAGTCATGCCACGTTAACTGGTCCCGTGATAAGTTCGTAATGAACTTGTGTTACAGGTACCAGATAACGGAAATAAATGTAAGATTTTTATTATACACATACACATATTTAATATACATCTATAACCCTGGAAAAGACATTTATATTTATCATAGAAATATCTTCCCTTGGCGGGATTCGAACCCGCGACCCCCTTGTGTAGTGACCATGACACTTACCACTACACCAGACGGCCGTTAAATTGGTTGTAACATTAAGATTTCTTGCAACAGGGAATTCGTATCAAGATTTAAAATTTAGTTCTTCAATATCCTAACCCCTGATGACAAAAACTATCCCTTTTTTTATTGCTTAGATGGGTAGACGAGCTCACAGCCCACCTGGTGTTAAGTGGTTACTGGAGCCCGTAGACATCTACGACGTAAATGCGCCACCCACCTTGAAATATCAGTTCTAAGGCCTCGGTATAGTTACAACGGCTGCCCCACCCTTCAAACCGAAACGCATTACTGCTTCACGGCAGAAATAGGTGGGGTGGTGGTATCTACCCGCTTGGACTCCCAAGAGATCCTACCACCAGTCAGAAATAACCAGTCAGAATAAACGCGGCATGGTTGCGGACTGTCAAAACATGTTTCGTACAGCAAAAGAACATTTTGTTTTTTAGGGAAAAAAAAATTGTGTGCTATGATACGTTTGCATATCCGATTTAAGCCCTCCACTCGCTCAGACAGTGACAGTTGTCAATTTCACAGAAATAGAGACAATTTAAAAATAAGTGATATAATTTAGTCAGAGTTGTTTGCAAACTCATATTTTTGCTTACAGAGTTTGCTTTATTTCTTTTCTTCGCAACAGAAAATTTGTGTCTTCAAAAATGAGTACCTACCTTTTCCATAGTGCTAAAAAGAAATACAATATACATTGAAATTCTATAAGCAGTAATGTGAGTGGGCAGTAGCTAAAAATGCCGCCTGTGCTCACGAATAAAAACAGAATAATGAGTGAAATGATGAAGCTTTCATTTCATCACAGAGCTTTTTATTGTTACCTCGGCATGAGTCTCTGGATTTTTGTTCTCATAACGGGTAAATACTTTAAATGTGTGATAAAAAAAACTTAATATTCTGATTAAACAAAAATGGGTCAGAAGATCATACGCTGATAACAGCCTGGCGAATCACAGGGAATACGTGTATGAAACCCTACTTTAGCCTAGTCAGGTCTCAACACCAGATAAACTCATATAATGCAAAAATTATTTCATTATTTCTAGTGATGTACAAATACATGTCAGTGAGCGAAGAAATAAGCATACCCAAGAAAATATATAAAGATCAATACATATCAAAAAGTGATACTAAGTTTAGAAAGATATATATGAGAGCTTGCAATCCAGCTGATAATATAGTGAGAGGTTCAGAAGGTAAGTAAAACAAACAATAAAACTAATCAAGTCATAAAATGTAATTTAAAAAATGTGATTAGAATGTTTCAATAGTTTTATTATTTCAAATAAATATAGTATGTTGGATATTTTATGAATATACTGAATAACTGATAAACTGAAAATATTTACTAATTAATCAATTAAAATTGTTGTTATAGATTTTGTCATCTTAGTTTAGCGAGTGATATATATCTTATTACATTCTAGCTTCATGAATGGTTTCTTGACTCTTTTCTTGGGTGCCTATAAGGTGACAATAATCTATGCTATCTGTAGATAAAAAGCAGATTATTAAGTAGTAGTCATTATGTCATTATTCTTTTAAATCGGCAAAATATGCTTGTACTGAAAGTATTGTTTTCAGGATAAGTATCTGACTGTCAGCAGTAGACAATTCAATAATTTGTCATTTTAATAACTGTGTGTAAATGATACTTATACCTTAGTTACATAATTATAGTTTAAAATTAACTTTAACATTGTAACTTGTGAAACTATACAAAAGTATCAGTATATATATTATTATTAAAAAATATTGAAAAACCTATATTTCACTGTAATAGTTTTGAACCAGGTTTTTTATTTGATATGTGTATATATATAAATATATTTTAATATACCAATATAAACTTTGCTTTTTGATATGATAAGTAAATTGTTTTCTTTTTATGATGTCAATATTTTTTGTTTTCTTTTTATGATGTCAATATTTTCTAAGTTTAAATACATTATTTTTGGTTTTCCCATCTTGACACACTGAAAATATTTAAATTTTAATCTCATGTTCCGTTTTGCATTTAGTTTTCATCATAGTTAGATCACAGAATTCAGAATATGGGAAATAATGATTTAAAAAAATTAAAACCATGTAAAATTTTGCCACATTATACAGAAAATGGGCTGAATTTGGGCATATTGTTTTTGCTGTATTTGCTTGTCTATTTATTATACTGTACTTTATAACAATTAAACATATTAATTCAGGTGCAGTAGATGAGGATGCTTGGTTGTTGCATGGTGTGCTCGTGATCACCAGGCATGGAGATAGGGGTCCACTAACACATCTCAAAGGAGGTGATAAATTACCTTGTGATTCGTCAATTGTTTCGCCACTGTTGAAAAGGTTTGATATAGAAAAAAATGTATTTATTTTTATTGCTTAGGTAGGTGGACTAGCTCACAGCCCACCTGGCGTTAAGTGGTTACTGGAGCCCATAGACATCTACAACGTAAATGCGCCTCCGACCCAACCAAGCAACAACAACAAAAAAATATTTCCATTGTAGATAGAACGAACACGGCTTTCCTGATGATGAATGGTTATCATCACTCATGAACATCAGCAATGCCAAGGGTACACCCAACGTCTGCCAATTTTTTTTATGTGTATAGACGTCCGAGGCGTTAGTATCTAGCTATACACTGGTGTTCAAAATCTTTCTAAATCAATTTTTATAATGAAATACGTATGTACTTAACAAATGCTCACTGTTGACTTCCACGATGAAGTAATAACATCGTGTAATAAAAATCATTAACCCCGCAAAATTATAATTTGCGTAATTACTGGTGGTAGGTCCTCTTGTGAGTCCGCACGGGTAGGTACCACCACCCCGCCTATTTCTGCCGTGAAGCAGTAATGCGTTTCGGCTCGAAGTGTGGGGCAGCCGTGTTAACTATACTGAGACCTTAGAACTTATGTCTCAAGGTGGGTGGCGCATTTAAGTTGTAGATGTCTATGGGCTCCTGTTACCACTTAACACCAGGTGAGCTTGTCCATTCATCTAAGCAATAAAAAATAATATATAGTTCCCTCATTCTCATTTGATCGTAGTTACGAAGAGTATGTAGCTAACGCAAGCGCGTCAGGTCGGGCTTGGTGGGTGACCTCAACCGGTCCTTTTCACAATTTCCCGTCACTGCCGACTCGGGCAGCCGGGACCAGCTGTGCCCTGGGACAGTTGACGCCAAGGGGACTCCTGCAAATGATAACTGTGGGTGAGTTGAAGGACTTACCGGACGTCGGATTTGCATCCACAAGTTTCTATAACTTTGTATGGGGGCATCTGCTTTGACTAACGTGACCATTTTTTTTGTGTCAAAGCGGGACGCCTACGGAATTTCGTAGGCATAAATATATAGTGTACGTCGGGGTAAGATGTAATATTTATATTTATATTATGGTTTAAAAAATGACTTGAAATAATTTATTATGATCATCTTACCCTCACTGACATCTTAATTCTTACACCAACTTGCCCTTAAAATAATATTTATAAATAATTTCGCAACAAAAAACTACTTTTCAACAGCAAAATTAGAGTTACTTTAGTATGTATTTTGTAATGCAATAAGGATTTGGTATAAGTAAGTATTCGGTAAGTTTCTAATAAACACATTCACAACAGATAAATGAAAGCGGGACATTTTTGTTTTCGTTGGGGACAGCCAGGGGACGGACAGCCTGAAAGCGGGACAATCCCGGCCAAAGCGGCACGTATGGTCACATTACGTATACATAGTTCAATTTTTATTTATTGCTTAGATGGGTGGACGAGTTCACAGTCCACTTGGTATTAAGTGGTTACTGGAGCCCATAGACATCTACGACGTAAATGCGCCACCCACCCCAATTCCGATCCGGTAGTAGATTTAGACAAGCACTGCTCCTGCTTAGGGCTAGTGTTAACAATTCCTCAAACAAATTAAGTCTGTGAGCTTATATGCTCGTACTCGGAATATACCTTTAGGAATTGACACGGAAATGACTCTTGAGTGATACGTTATTTACTATATAATACTAATTTAGTGTTTGTTGTGACTTAAACATGGAGCGTACTGGTCATTTTTTAGACGTCGAGAATGAAAGTGGAGGAATTTTAAAACTGAACATTTGGTTTTGTCCAACAAGTCGTCTGAGGTTCAGTAAATTTTTGCGATTACCCCGCTGAGGAAATTACTTAATAAATTGAGGATAATATTTTTTTCAGGTAACATTCTGAGGGCAGCGTATGCAGATAAATTAGGATTAGACAATATTGATCCACAGGGAAAAAAGGACACAGGTAAATTTTAGTTTTGTTATCGAATTCAACATTAATTGGTAATTCATTTTATGCTTTGTTAGTATTAAATAATGTTATAAGGTTTGACTCGTAAAAACAATGTGTGCAATTCACAGGCGGCCGAAGCGAAAACACTAGAAGTATTCTGTCTTATTCATATAGAAGAGGGCCGTTCGGATTGTCGATAATCTCATTCTCACCGATCGTTTGGAACCTCTGGGTCTGCGGAGGGACTTTGTCTCTGTAGTTTGTACCGTATGTTCCACGGGGAGTGCTCCGAGGATTTTTTTGAGAGTACTTAACGGTAGGCAGCGGTTTGGTTCTGAACCTGGCATTGCTGAAGTCTGGGCGACAGTAACCACTCACCATCAGGTGGACGGTATGCTCGGCCGCCTACAAGAAAAAAATAAAACCTGGCGTGCTAAATTAAGAACGGAACGTATGAAAAGAGTGTGGAACGGAACGTTAAGTGAGTGAGAGAAAACGGAAAGAAAGGGAGAAAAGAATGACAGATAGAATGTCAGAGAATTAGAAGATGGCGAAGACGGTTGAAAAATGAGCAAGACGTAATAAAAGTGCTAGTTATTAACTATTATTAGAACAGGAGATTTCGGAACAGTGGAAGTTTTATTTTATGCACTGCAATTCCTATTCTACAGTTTTTTAGTTCAGCAGTAAAATTGTTGTATAGGTGTGGCGGTGTCGTACAGCACCCGCTATCGCCGCACGTTCCTGTCGCTGTCGGGGGCGTGGTGGGGGGCGGCGCGGGGCGGGGCGGGGGCGCGGCTGGCCGCCTGTCGGGAGGCGCACAGCGTCTCCTTCTGCTTCAGGGACTGCGCCTGTCCCGCTCATCACGCCATCGACAAGTATGGAACACATACGCTTTGACATTTTGTTCTGGTGGTAGGACATCTTGAGAGTCCGCACGGGTAGGCACTACCACCCCGCCTATTTCTGCCGTGAAGCATGCGTTTCGGTTTGAAGGGTGGGTCAGCCGTTGTAACTATACTGAGACCTTAGAACTCATTTTTCAAGGTGGGTGGCGTATTTACGTTATAGATGTCTATGGGCTCCAGTAACCACTTAACACCAGATGGACTGTGAGCTCGTCCACCTATCTAAGGAATAAAGAAAAAAAAAACATGTGCATCCACCCTTTATGAGATTGATCGTTAATTGTTTTTTGCTTACATGGGTGGACGACCTTAAGACCTGTGTCCTTAGTATGAGTTTTTTAACGTTATCGATAGCGTAAAAGTTAACCCAATTTTGTATGTAGCTGGAACAGCGCCCCTAGCGGCAATCGTACGCAAACGATCCCATTCCATACAAATATGAGCTAACTTTTACGCTATCGAGTACGTTAAAAAACTCGAAAAAAACTTAAATTTTGTATGGATTTGAAACGTTTGCCTACGTTTACCGCTAGGGGCGCTGTTCCAACTCTATACAAATTTGAGGTAAGTTGTACGCTATCGAGAAAGTAAAAAAACTCGCACTAAGCACAATGATGTTAAGAGGTCACCGTAGCCAATAGATACCAACAACGTAAATTCCACCACCTACCTGAAGACATGAGTTGTAAGTCTCAGTTTTACAACGCTCTACCCTTCGAACCGAAACGTTTTGCTGGTACACGGCAGAAATAGGAAGGGTGGTGGGACCTACTCGTGGAGACTCACAAGACCAGTAAGACCGTTTCTCTTTACTACCGGTGCTGAAGTCTGGGCTGACAAGACTGGATTCTTTTTGCTTTAAAAATTTGACGATTTCTGATAATATGGATACTTCTAGATCTTGTTATTGTTAGCTATCCCTATATTAGAAATTTTGTTTTTTTGCCGCGTTAGCCTCAGCTTATTTTCTCTGACTGACGGACTTTGAGTAGCAATTGTTAATTTCAGAAGAACATGCAACATATATAAATAAACAGCAATGAGAATGGTTCTTGTGCCACAAAATAGTGTTGTCCTAAGATTAAAAATTGCTGCTAAAAGTCTGCGGTGAGAGTCTACTGGAATAGGTTGAGCGCTTTGAGTAGTCCATAGTGGAAAGTTGGCAGAACTAAGGTATGCGGCTTCGATTGCTAGTTCGGTTCAAACACGGTCATAAATCTAGAAAATTCCGTCACATTTGCAGAAAAATCAACAATCAAGCAAGGAATCGCTTAGAGTCTCATCCCGCAATCAAAGAGCTGGTCAGCAAGTTATCTAATGTGTTATTCGAGACGCAAGAACGTACAGACGCGGATGTCGTACGGGATGCCCTTCTTGCCTATATGTGCCACGATGTCCCTTTGCCGTGCACTCACAAAGCCAATCACGAAAAACCAAAACTGACCATAGACAAAAGGCACAGACTCCACGAAAGCAAAACAGGAACCAGAAACCTCTTAGATGTCGACATCGACACTTTGAATATGGAACTAGATTATATAAACAATCAGGTGGATTTAAACGGAGATGTGGGTAGGAAAGCCAGAGAAGTGATCGGAAAATACTATGACCTGAAAGATAAGAAAGCGCCCTTAGATTTTGATGCCCAAATGGAGAGGGAGAAGTTGTTGTATTACCAGCAGAGATATTTGGATACCGGCGACACGTACGATGACGTAGTCATAGTGAAGAAGAATTTGGACGCGGATTTTAATTTTCCGAACGACGCTAGAATCGATGCGGACTTCGACGAAGACTACAAGGAGCCGACGCCCGAAACCGAAGACTTCTGCATCAAAAAAGAGCACGTTCTCTCGTTGTTCGCGTACTTGGAGTGGAGCTACCGGCAGGAGATCAAGAATATTCACAATCGGAAACGGGGCTTGCTTGTATCGTACGGTCTGCTGCACAACATAGTCCAGAACATGATACGCATGATATCGGAGAACAAGCCCAGGTTCGTGATATACTCCGGTCACGATAAGACTTTACAGGCGCTCGTCTTGGCCCTCGGCTTGAGCAATTACCAATATTACAACATACAGTACGCCTCGAGATTGATATTTGAAGTGTACAGGAAGAAGGATCTGCGCGATGAGGTTAAATACGCGAAGAGAAAGGCCGTGGCCCGGGACTTCTACTTCCGGGTCGTCTTCAACGGCGAGGATGTGACGAACAAACTTAGTTTTTGCAACACGAAACACAACGTCGTTATGAGGGTAGTCGATCCGATAGATGACTTGAAAATTTACAATACATTTCTGTGTCCGATCGAGAGCATCGTAAGGTTTATACACGACGATTATTTTAGTGTTTTTAATGTTAGTAACTTCAAGGATGCGTGCGCCACGGCCGGTAACAAGCGTGGATGAATGAATATACGCGAGCGGTAATGGAATTCGATCACCAATAGAAAAATATCATATTTTGGTATCTAACGAATTTCGGCGTGAGTCGATCGCGGCGTTTGACCCGTCAAAGTGATTATTAAAGTACCGGGTATAATGGAGTCGTTGCCGATAAGAATATAGCTCTAAAAGCATAAAATCATGGTTAAATAAATACATACTTTTTTTTTTAATGTAATTATCTGATCTTTACCCTTTCTTGAAATCTGTGTGAATTCTTCAAGTGAATCCGACGTGTTGAAGTCGGTTAAAATTACGTCGAAACATTTCGTTAAATTAGTAGACAAAATAAAAACAGCTGATGCACGGGGTCAGTGACCTTGTGTGATGATGGTTTCAGAAAATTAAACATAATTAGTAAATAAATTATTTATTTATTGCGTCTAGATACTATTAAGCCGTGTGCAGTTTGAGAATGGAATACTGAATGTGTCAAATAAAATACATATCTTAAAAATACATATTATATGTTTATATATTTATAAAAGGGATATATAATGCTACGACTAGAAAGAAAAATAATCCATCGTGCGGACATTAGTGGTGTCAGCCATAATCGGAATTTGTCTTTGATACTTGAAAGTATGAAATTATGTCAATAAGTATGAAATTGTCGATATCGCAATTTATACTATTATCCGAATTTAATAAATGAATTAATATGTGCCCTAACGCATTGATATCGAAAATTCTCATTTAGAAACCAGCTTGCTAATATTGTTATTGCTATATGAACTTTTATTGTTTGCTAGAATTAATATTCAACTAAAACGAAGCTCACGGCCACTCACGGTTGGCAGCCAGTAAACATTGTTATTAGCACGGTCAACGCGTATCAGTGGTGTACAAATCATTAAAAAAAAATAGTTTAAATTACATTACCTTTCAGACGAGGCCATATATCGATATAAGTAAAGGTTTCTCTGTATGTTTAGTTATAGTTATCTACCTACACTACTAAAGAAAATATTCTACAATATTTTCGAATGTTCCTAATTTTGTTTGTGCAATATTCCTATAGGAATCATTAGATGTCATGTGACAATTTGAATCTCAATTTTTATAATACATGTGTACCTACACTACTATAAAAAATATTCTACAATATTTTCAAATATGTAATCCTAATTTTGTTTGTGCAATAGTCCTTTAAGAATCATCAGATGTCATGTGACAATTTGATTCTCAGTTTTTATAATACATGTCTTAGATGAAAGAGAACCGTTATTTCAACCCAACATAAAAATAATAGTACTCGTGTTAATAATAACACGTAATGTAACACAAATAAACTTCTGGTTGCTTTACATTGCCGAGTCATGAAAGCGATCAGTGTATATGCAATTATTATTTCCTTTTCTTGAGGATCGGTTTCTCTATTTAAACCTCATATAAACTAAACGATTTGCGAATACCAAAGAGATAATGAAGCCATATGAAGCACTGTAATAGACAAGAGTTTTATTTATACTTTGGACGAATTAGATCTCAACTAAACCCAAAATCTCTTTAGATTTATTGTTACTTAATTAGATTATGTATTAATTTTGTCCACTCGTGATTTTTATAGTTTTACGTAATAATATAATTAAAATGTTATATTTAATGATCTAGTTTAGTTAAAAATATATATTCTGTAAATTTGACTGTAATTGAAAAGACTGCACATACAATACTTTGTTGCCATATTAAAAGTTATTTGCGATTCGTGGTCTCTACACTAATAATTACTATTATTCTGGTCAGATGTTACTTTGTTATTCATTATGTTTTTGGTCATCAGTTAATAATGATTTATGTACTAAAATTAACAAAGTTCCCGAATGTGTGGAACGATTATTGTACACAATATATTAATTTTGTATTTGTGTTATTTGTAAAAATATCACATAAAGAGTTTCTATTGCGTGATATTTTCATGTGTCAGTGATAAAACGAAAAGATATTATAGTACTTATTGACAAAGTAATTTGTTTTTTATTTTATATTTTAATTTAAAAAAAGCCAGTCCGTATTTTTCATTTTGAATATTTGATCTTGATTAACACACAAGATTTCATCAACAAGTTTCACCAACTTTGGTCGAAATGCTCACTCAACCTCCGTAACTTATACTTAGTTGAAAAATAAATAATAACTTTAATAATAGCACATGCTAAACAACGACATAATTGTTTAGCTGTCTTCTGAAATATTGGCAAAGTTGGCATAGAATTATTAAAACGTCATACATTATACTATGGCAATAAACACTAAAGAAAGATAAAACATTAGCAGAAGTTTGAGATTACCAGAGTCTCACACCTGTTTCTCCTTTTTTCTTTAAACCTAAGCTGATGGTCTTGAGAGACCATATCAGCGTAACCGGGCGAGTAGGTGAGCTCACGAAACTCAAATCTGATGTTGTTGCTAACACGAACCCTAGCATGAGCCGTGCTTTGCAGAATCTACCACCGGATCGGAAACGGGACCCACTGAGAAGATCCGGCGAGAAACTCAGTGGGCTGTGTCTGTGGGTTAATTTACTCGCCGAGCTCTTCGTCGCAAGCGACGGATACGACAAGGACGATGACCGGTGCTTGGGGTACCTAGAAGCAACGTTAGTGGACCGGGAGGATCCGAAATGACGTGTGTTTCTTCTGTTTAATATACTCGAACAAGCGTATGAATATGAAACAACAGTTGAATATATTTTTGATCATTATGACCTTATGCAATAATTTAAATTGCCTAATAGTAGATCCAGATTTATTATCATTTCCACAAAAATAATTCCGTGTAAAATTGCTTAAAGAAAATCAAAAACAACAAAACCGATGATAACTTCAGTAAACTGGTATTTGAGTTGTAAACATAATATTTGTACAGGTGTGTATTAATGTAATTCACTTCAATATTGTGATTGTTCGTATTTAGGTGAATAACCAATTCATTATGAATCTGTTTTGTTTTATGATTTTAATACAGCCGTCCTTGGTATTCGAATGCTGATGTCATTTGATTTAAAATCTGGACCACTTTTAGTTCTACTCAGTGCTATACTAGTCTTTTTGTTGTTTATGACTACTAGTTATCTGTGTGTTTAGTGCGAATTTTCTAACGTTCTCGATACGGTAAAAGTTAACTCAAAATTGTATAGAGTTGGAACTGCGCCTCTAGCGGCAAACGTAGACAAACGTTACAACTCCATACAAATTTGAGTTAACTTTTACACTATCGAAAACGTTAAAAAACTTGCATGAAGCACACTGAAATGCGATAAGAACTTTAATAATATTAACGCCCCTAGCGGCAAACGTAGGCGAGCGTTACAACTCTATACAAATTTGAGTTAACTTTTACACTATCGAAAACGTTAAAAAACTTGCATGAAGCACACTGAAATGCGATAAGAACTTTAATAATATTAACGCCCCTAGCGGCAAACGTAGGCGAGCGTTACAACTCTATACAAATTTGAGTTAACTTTTACACTATCGAAAACGTTAAAAAACTTGCATGAAGCACACTGAAATGCGATAAGAACTTTAATAATATTAACGCCCCTAGCGGCAAACGTAGGCGAGCGTTACAACTCTATACAAATTTGAGTTAACTTTTACACTATCGAAAACGTTAAAAAACTTGCATGAAGCACACTGAAATGCGATAAGAACTTTAATAATATTAACGCCCCTAGCGGCAAACGTAGGCGAGCGTTACAACTCTATACAAATTTGAGTTAACTTTTACACTATCGAAAACGTTAAAAAACTTGCATGAAGCACACTGAAATGCGATAAGAACTTTAATAATATTAACGCCCCTAGCGGCAAACGTAGGCGAGCGTTACAACTCTATACAAATTTGAGTTAACTTTTACACTATCGAAAACGTTAAAAAACTTGCATGAAGCACACTGAAATGCGATAAGAACTTTAATAATATTAACGCCCCTAGCGGCAAACGTAGGCGAGCGTTACAACTCTATACAAATTTGAGTTAACTTTTACACTATCGAAAACGTTAAAAAACTTGCATGAAGCACACTGAAATGCGATAAGAACTTTAATAATATTAACGCCCCTAGCGGCAAACGTAGGCGAGCGTTACAACTCTATACAAATTTGAGTTAACTTTTACACTATCGAAAACGTTAAAAAACTTGCATGAAGCACACTGAAATGCGATAAGAACTTTAATAATATTAACGCCCCTAGCGGCAAACGTAGGCGAGCGTTACAACTCTATACAAATTTGAGTTAACTTTTACACTATCGAAAACGTTAAAAAACTTGCATGAAGCACACTGAAATGCGATAAGAACTTTAATAATATTAACGCCCCTAGCGGCAAACGTAGGCGAGCGTTACAACTCTATACAAATTTGAGTTAACTTTTACACTATCGAAAACGTTAAAAAACTTGCATGAAGCACACTGAAATGCGATAAGAACTTTAATAATATTAACGCCCCTAGCGGCAAACGTAGGCGAGCGTTACAACTCTATACAAATTTGAGTTAACTTTTACACTATCGAAAACGTTAAAAAACTTGCATGAAGCACACTGAAATGCGATAAGAACTTTAATAATATTAACGCCCCTAGCGGCAAACGTAGGCGAGCGTTACAACTCTATACAAATTTGAGTTAACTTTTACACTATCGAAAACGTTAAAAAACTTGCATGAAGCACACTGAAATGCGATAAGAACTTTAATAATATTAACGCCCCTAGCGGCAAACGTAGGCGAGCGTTACAACTCTATACAAATTTGAGTTAACTTTTACACTATCGAGAACGTTAAAAAACTCGCACTAAGCACACTGAAATGCGATAAGAACTTTTATAATATTAATGTCGTCCTACCTACGACCTAGCTGGTAAGAAGTCACTGTTGCAAATGAGCACTAGTTATGCTAGGACAGAGTCATAACGCTGTTTACGGAGAAGGTTTCTTTAAAACCAAAGCTTGAAGTAGGATATGTCAATGCTTGGGAAACATCGTGGTATTGAGTTCATTCTAGACAAGGTAGGTATAGGTATATAAGCAGCGTATATACGTATGTACGTATATACATAGATATATAGAGGAAAAGAAAAAAAAACTTAAAAATTACATTAATATGTTTCAATTCCGTTCCAAATTAAATATTCATGGTCGTCGTGGCCTAACGGATAAGACGTCCGGTGCATTCGTGTTGAAGCGATGCACCGGTGTTCGAATCCCGCAGGCGGGTACCAATTTTTCTAATGAAATACGTACTCAACAAATGTTCACGATTGACTTCCACGGTGAAGGAATAACATCGTGTAATAAAAATGAAACCCGCAAAATTATAATTTGCGTAATTACTGGTGGTAGGACCTCTTGTGAGTCCGCACGGGTAGGTACCACCGCCCCGCCTATTTCTGCCGTGAAGCAGTAATGCGTTTCGGTTTGAAGGGTGGGGCAGCCGTTGTGACTATACTGAGACCTTAGAACTATATCTCAAGGTGTGTGGCGCATTTACGTTGTAGATGTCTATGGGCTCCAGTAACCACTTAACATCAGGTGGGCTGTGAGATCGTCCACACAGCTAAGCAATAAAAAAAAAAAAAAAAAAAAAAAACATATTTTTCTGTTGTCTGCGGAAAACGTATTGTAACGACTTGTGTTCTATCTACGTAAAACAATAACTTATTCAACATAAATATCATTCTATAAATAAATATTATATTATTTTTTTGATAACCGAACAGGTATGTTAACTTGTCGTCTAGTTTCGGATTTTGTCTCATTAAATAAAATAAAAAAAAAATAATAAAAAAAAAGGCTTTTATTTCTTGCTTTTCATACCCAAAAAAAAAATTTACACTATTAATATGCATGCAAAATCATTCACATTTTTAAATTTATTATCCCATATTCAAAAAATTAACGAAATAATTTTTAATTGAATCTTGATTATGATTTTTTGATTATGTACATGTTATGAGTGATAAGAAGTATTGAATTGTGTTCTTATTTTAAGAAATAATATACATAACATTTGGAATAATTTTTACATTGAAAAGTACTAAATATTGATTTAATTGGTTAAATTAGTCAGGGTTTATCTTCGATCATCAATAGTATATAACTAGATAAAGGGACACGTACAAAATTAAAGCAAAAACTGTCCGCGTGAATATACACATACATAGCTACATTCATTTATTAACAAACGGAGAAAAAAGTTTTGAAACAGTTTTAAGTTCAAACTAATTACAACTATGGCACTTTGTAATAAAGTCACAAATCTCCAAAACATTATCTAATACTTACGATCATTCGTCACATAAAATGAGCAAAGTAATAAATTAATCCTGTCACTTACAAATAAAAAAACATATGTTAAACAACTTTTAATGTTAAATCAACCTTAAGTGACAACAAATAAAGTACTTTTTCCTTTTATTGCTCTGAGAACTAACATCGTTTTGTTTTATTTATTTTTGCTTCTTGAAATTTCGTTTTCGGCTTACTACAGGAGGTAAGGGAGTCGCGTTGAACACTAAAATAATTTATTAATGAATAAAAGCAAAAGTTTAGTTGTTTACTTTTATGTTATGGAAATTTATGTTTGTTAGTATCTATACATTATTTCTTATATTATTAGCGTTACGTTTTTGTGTAATATATATTTTTATAGTATATTTTTAAGTTTTCGCGACCAGTGCACATAATAACACAACGTTTAAACGGTTTCAAGCGCGGTATTTTTATTACAATGTTTCGGCCACGTTTCAGTAGCCGTGAGCACGAAAGGCAAAGATGTCCAGTGTCAATGAGCGGAGATCTTAGCTGGCTTATAAGTCATCTCTAGTTTCTCTGGCGACAATCGAGATCCATTCTGTACACGTGATTGCTAGTAAAGCTAAAATAAAAAAGGAAAGTTAAGTATCTAATGAGAGTCCAACAAACAGACACAAAAGCAGCATTAACCAATTTTAACCAACTAATTTTGAAGTACTTCTAACAAATTTAAAAAAATTATTAAAACACAAATCTACTCCGCGCGTTTACTGTTCTGTTAAACAAACGTTTGTCCATGTGTTGGCCGAGCCTTGGCCAACATTTGTAACGGTGGCTAAAAATCGGTAATTTTGTTCAAAATTTAATATTATTTATTAGTTTAAAGTTTAAAATATAGTTTATACTTCATGTACTTACCGAAAGTAAGATACTCCAGCCGTTAAATTGCTTTTTCGGGCATTACTTTTGCAACTTTTGAATACACACTGCGGCATTGTGAGACGGGTTGACATTGGCTGTGTTTGAAGCGAACTAAACAAAATAACAGCTCACATTTCAAGTGAGCTGTTATTTGACGAGACGGATTTTCTGCACCGACCGTGTATAATAACCGGCAAACTTCTTGAGCATTTGTCGACGTAGTGGGGGTAAGTTTGCGCATGGTACACTCACGTGCAAAAACGTTACTTACTCTGCGTCATAATGCTATTAAATTATTAAAATCAACATATGTATTTATTTATATATTTATTAGAACATCAACAAAACATATAGGTTAATAATTGTAATAATTTAATCTTGGGGTAAAATAGATATTCCTTCTATTAAGTCAAAACTAGAGCTGTTGCCAGGTCTTGGTTCAGTTGAAGCGAAGCTGGTATTTGTAAATTTTTTTTCGTTATCATAATCTTGACCATCATCATCATCACTGTTTTCATCACCCGAGTCGCTATCATCGTGATGAGTCGACATAGGGCTCATCGGCGTAGTTTACAACTCTGTCGATTCGGTCTTCTTTTTTGTCTATAATTAATTATTTTTTGAAGATATTCGATTCGTAGTAATCGAATGTTACTTTTTTCATTTACCAGCTTCCGATTATTTTCTGTTCTTTTTTTCCATCTGAAGCCTAGCTCTTTCATAATCCGTCGTAAGCTTAATTCCGAGCCATTAAAATTTATATCTTCTTATCTTAAATTTTTCGAAGCCTTTCTACGGTACGGAGTTTCGCTGCTTGTTATGTAGTTATTATGATTACATCTTTTTATTACAGATTGAACGAAACTATCCATTCCGGTAACTTTCTTCTTCCCTGATCTTTTCTTACCCGGAGTCCGAAACACGGCGAGCAAGCCAGAGCCTTTAGCTTCGTTAATAATGCACCTAACAGTACTCACTGATGTTTTTGTTGCTTCCGAAGTCTGTTTTAATTTTTCCATATCATTCTTCCCATGTTTTATAAAGAAGCAATATACGTCGTACACAAATTTTCTACCCTTTCTTTTAAGTACTACACCAGTTTGTCACGGCATAGTGTATGTTTTATAAAAAATCAACAAACACTCAACAAATAGCAATGGCAACAAAGTCCACAAGCAATTATAACAAATAACTTAACGATTAATAACGATAGACTTTCCACTGTACGCAAGCGTACTTTTGGGAGCAAGCGGAATGAGGGCGCAGTGCGGGACGCAGGGTTCGACTGATCTACCAATAACGCGCTCGATACGATTTCCCCTGCCGTCGCGCCTCACCCTCACCACCAAAGTGATCTAAAATTCGGTTCTGCGCAGTCAAGGTCATTTGCTCACGAAGTTTGCCGATTACTATATCTAGTTACTATTTTTTTTTTTTTTTTTTTTTTCCTACCTAAGCTGATAGCCTTGAGAGGCTATGTCAGCGTAACCCTAACTTTAGTAGGTGAGCTCACGGGGCTCAACCTGACGATGTTGCTAACACGAACCCTAGCAAGAGCCGTGCTTCGCAGAATCTACCACCGGATCGGAAACGCGACCCACTGAGAAGATCCGGCGAGAAACTCAGTGGGCTGTGTCTGAGAGTTAGTTTACTCGTCGAGCCCTTCGTCGCAAGCGACGGGTTCGACGAGAACGGTGACCGGTGCTTGAATTACCTAAAAGCACCGTTAGTGGATCGGGAGGATCCGAGATGACGTGTTTTGGGCGACGTCGACTGCTTTCCATTCTGTCCGCAGGATCGGGAATGTAGTTACCGGCGGCCACGATGAGAGGGTTCTCGTGTCGTGCCGCTTTATCGAAGTGGCGCATGGACGCCGACTGCAGATACTTACTGATGGACTCGTAAGTCCAGGTCGTCATGGAGGTCGACATTCCTGACGAACCACGGGGCTCCGACGGCTATCCTGCAAAAACGGGATTTAATGACTTGGAATGATTTCAAGTGTATGCGGGCCGCGTGAGCGAACACTACACTTGCATAGGTCATGACGGGGCGTCTGCAAGTTTTGTAGAGTGTCACCTTATTTCTAAGGGACATTTTACTTCGCCTACATATCATCGGGTAGAGACGTCCTAGAATGAAGGCGGCACGATCGCGTACCGTCTTGATGTGGGGGCGGAATGTCATCCTACTGTCGAGGGTGACGCCTAAATATTTGACCTTCGGGGCCCACGGTATGGGCTGGTCGAACATCGTGATCGGGCGAACGGCGCACAGTGGGTCGATTCTATGATTTTAGTGACTTAGGGACCAACTTTGTTTTTTTATATATTTTTTTATGTAGATAGATAGAGCTCGTTAATCTCAATAATAATTGTTTTGGGCAAAAATTACAAAAACTTTATAGTTTGGTCAGAAAAATGTGTTTTGTGATTTTTTTGTATGGAGCGGGTCACATTAAATTAAATTCCTGCTAAGTACCGCGAGGTCCCGCTTTGAAACTTTATTTTCCTTATACCTTGTCTAGTCTACTATCATTTGATGCTATGAACATGTGCATAAAGTTGCAACTCTGCCAAATAAATGGATCGAAAAAAATTAATAAATACATAGAATAAAAACCTTTATATTTTTTTTCGTAAGTGCTTTTAAGTTAAATTTGATATGGATTAGTAAGTAAAAGCACGTAATGATACCCATAATTACATAATACCTAACAACAATACATTTAGTAGGTCTCTAATTAAGCAATCTCTCTAATTATTAAGATAGTTAACATTATTTAATGAGGATAATTAGTTAAGTAGCCATTACTGGGTAGTAGAAAATATAGTAAACATTTGTTTTTCTCTGGAAGTATAAAGTGACCATGTTTATTATATACTAACTAGTGTTCGTTTATTCGTACTACTACTAACATCTCGTGATTGTCGTTGTGATCTTGCTGTTTCCGTTATAATTGATAATTTTGTTAACAATTTAGGATTATTTATGATTTTAAGAGAGCAACTACAGTCGCTGTCTGATAATAAAAAACTCTTTCAATTCCTACAAAATCAAATAAACGTGACCGAAGAGAAAAATGTTGAGCTCCAAAAATTCAGTACGCAATTTTGTTCAAATATAAGTGCAATATGGAAACGAAGTAGTCGCATGTTAGCACAGTTTATAAGAAAAAAATGTGATTGGTTAGAATGTGCAATAAACTGGCCTGAAGGAATGATACCTGAAGCTATCAACACTGCACATGAAAGGCTCGAGATTTCTAATACTGAAGATGTTGAAAATGTACCACCCTCAAATGTACTACAGAAGCCTCGACATCTATTTTTGCACCTCGAAAACCTTTTGAAGAATTGGGATCCAGGCAAAAACGAAGACGCATTGAAAAAATTTACCAATCGCTTTCGTTATCCCCGGATGAAATGAAAACTACTACAATTACTAGTTTGAGAAACACTAGAAATGAAGATGTAGGAGAAATAATGAACCACTTGTCAAATCACCCCGAAGATCTAGAAAAAGTTAATGAGTATTTAATTACAAGTAAAGTGAAAAGTAGTACATATTCTCCCGATAAGGCAATATTAGTTTCACTTAAATTAAGTGGCAGTATATAAACCTAAGAGAAGCAGCAAGTGAAAATGGGTCTGATTTATACCCTTCTTAATATAAAATTAAGCAAGAAAAGACCAAATGTTATCCAGGGAAAGACGAGGTAATTATTACTAAAGAAGGAGCTGCTATTAAAATGCAAGCATTACTAAACTTGGCGCTATATAGGCTTTTAGATGTGATTACTTCGGATTTGGACTCTGCAAGAGAGCTACTGCTTATAAGCAAATAGGCTTTGATAAAGCCCCAGGTCAAAGTAATTATAAACAAAAAACTGAAACAGAGTTTGATGATTCATCTATTTTCATGGTCAGTCTA